>NC_091434.1:78435473-78735473 GCF_964237555.1 Oryctolagus cuniculus | reverse complement strand
CGCCTGCAGTGCCGGCATCCCATGTGGGCGCTGTTTCTAGTCCCGGTTGCTCCTCTTCCAGTTCAGCTCTCTGCTGTGGCCTGGGAAGGCAGTGGAGGATGGCTCAAGTATTTGGACTCCTGCACCCGCATGGGAGACCAGGAGGAGGCTCCTGGCTCCTGGCTTCAGATCAGCATATCTCCGGTAGTGGAGGCCATTTGGGGGGTGAACCAATGGAAGGAAGATCTTTCTCTCTGTCTCTGTCTCTCACTGTCTAACTCTGTCTGTCAAATAAAAAACAAACAAACACGCAAAAGTCATCATTGTTTGTGTGGAAAAAATCTCTTGATGTTAATTCTTAATGGAATATGCTATGGATTATTTTATATTAGGTTTCATAGTATTTTTATAAAATTTTTATTTAATTATTCCATTTATATGAGAGACAGAGAGTTCCTATCTGTTGGTTCATTACCCAAACACCCACAACAGCTGCAGCTGGGCTGGCACAACCCCAGAAGCCAGGAATTCAATCCAGATCTCCTTTATTAGAGGCAGGGGGCAGGGACCCAAACTACTTGAGCCATCACCTGATGCATCCCTGGATGTACATTAGAAGAAAAATGGAATTAGGAACACCGCTAGGACTAGAACCTGGCACCGGCATTGCAAGTGGATTCCTAACTTGTAGACCAAACACCTACCCCTTTCCTTTTCTATTCCAACACATGCTTCTTGTTTCTTCTAGCTGACACACTGAGTCTCTGTAATAAATGATGATATTTTTGCATTTCTGTATCTTTTTTTATTATTCCTATTACTAAAACAGAACTGGGAAATTTTCTGTTTTAATTTTGCTTACTGTGACAGTGAGATATAATGCCTTTATTTCCAAACCATTTAAAACCTGCTCTGCTGGTCATAACTTCCCATTAAGTATCTAAAATGATTCCAGGTTCTTCGATTTAAAAGTCACTATTAACTCAGTGCAAATTACTATCTGCTACTTCTTTGCCAAGAAGTAGACCCCAAATTGCTGTAACAGCTCAGACAAATGTAAAAGTATATCAAATCTCCAGGACCAATCAGTCCCTGTTAGGCTTAAAGGTTGACATTATTTTCCTTAATACCTAAAAAATATATTCTATCTTAGCATAAGAATAATTCTGCTTCTCACAGGTTTGTGGCCTTGTTTTAGACTGAATTTTGTCTCTCAAAATTTGTATGTTGAAACTCTTACTGGCAATGTGAAGATATTTGGTGGTGGATCCTTTGGGAGGTAATTGCATTTAGATGAAATCATGAGAATGGGATCTTTGTGATGAGAGAAGTACCCTTGCGTTGAGGGACACTAAAGAGCTTGCTCACTCACTCTCACCACTGTGTGAGGACACAGTATAAAGGCAGCTGTCTCAAGAAGGAAAGAGAGCCCTCACAAATCTGTAGGCACCCTGAACTTGACCTCAAACAACTAGAATGATGAGAAAGTAAATATGTGTTGTTGAGGCCTACCAGTCTATGCCATTCTCTTATGGCAGCCTAAACAAACTATTACAATACCTGAATTTTATATTTGAAAACTTCCTCCAAATCCCTCCTTTTGAAAAGCTAGGGATCACAAAGGCAACTGACTAACTCACTTTTTTTTTTTTTTAAGAAGTCACTGCAAGAGCCAGAACCAGAGCCCAGCAATGTCAACTCACAGTTCGATGCTCTTTCCACCACAATTCACTACCTCAGCACAAATGAGGAGACACATGGTGAGTGGCATAGCCGTGCCCATCAATAATTTAAAAGAAAAAAAAAGTCAGCACTAATTTGTAGAAGGTCACAGGTAGTCAAAGGGTTACTAAATGGTCTTTGTTCTTAATATGTAATGATTTTGGCCTTCTCAATGTAACTCATTAAAAGATCAAAGCCCAGAAATTTCTAGGTTGTAATTGCAATCTTAGGACTTGTTAGCAAATTCAATAATAATTACAGGACCAACTCATCTTATGAATGTAATTATCTGATCTCTGTTATTCTATCTGATCTGTACATGCTCACCACAGCAGGTTAGGGCCACTGAATGAGCTGAAGAAGGGGAGCACTTTTCCATGTCCGGGCTTGCCCAGTTTGTTGCTGAGTTATCTCACAGCTTCACAAACATACAGATTCACAAACATACACACTCAGTAGCATAATTGTTCGCTTCTGACCAGCTTATACTGACCAATCAAGATAACTAGCATTGTGATGGTAAAATTAGGAATTTACTTCAATGTTGGTCATATCTCATATGGCTTCAAGGATATTTGAAGTGTATTTTCTTTTTTAATTTCTTTTTTTTTAATTTTTTTCTTAGTATTTATTGATTTATTTAATAATACAGAATAGAACTGATTTAAGCCATTATTTAAGTTTGATTAGATTGCTTTAATATGAACTCAAAACAGTCACAGAATGCACATTACTCTTATTGTGACTGAATCATATTGCTATATTCTTGGAATTTTATTTTTTCAAAACTAACAGAAAGGGAACTTGGATATCTCAAAAACACGCATGCCAAGACTCTCAATGTTTATATTAACAATAATTTTCTCATCCCTTTGTACATTCGGCCATTAAAATAACTATGAAATTCCTTTCTTATTTGTAGTGTCACAATTGAAATAAAACAGTCATAAATTCAGGCAGTGAAATGATGTTCTTACACATTTTTCAGATATTAATACAGATAAGGCAAATATAAATCCGCAGTTATTCAGATGATTACAATTAGATTCTGTAGATCATATGTTCTCCCTGATCCATGACAACTAACTGAGCACCTAAAAGGAAACCTATAGAACTGAAACTGACACTATGAGGAGCTAGAAGACAAGTCTTAATTTTCCTTTAATTGCAATGCATATCTATTTATATTCCATTGTGTGTATGGAACCAAGCTATTTGAACTTTAAGATTTACTACCAAATAAGATGCCAATTCATCACTTCTGATCACTTTCCTTTGTAAATTCTACTCTCCTTTAATTTAATATAACTGTCTCTAATTTTCTCCTGAGATTCTGTTCATTCTTGCTTGATTTATTTTCCATTCTCCTCTTCCTCATTAAAATGCAGTTGACATACAAGCCTCTTATTGTCCTACATGGTTTTCTAGGGCTAGTGAAATTGACAAAGCTGACAATAACATCTATATACTGTTTATTCACTAAACTTTCTCTGCAGTCCATCTTCTGCCTATAGTCTGTTTTCATTAGTGATCTAACCAGCATGTCAATAGTCCAAGATGGATATCTTAAAGCTATCTTGGACTCTCTGATAGGTTGAATTGTGTTGCCTCCAAAGATATATTGAAATCCTACCTTGAAATATGACCTTATTTGAAAATCTTCATTTCATGTGCAATCAAGTTGAAATGAAATCATCAGGGTGACCTCCAATCCAGCATTATTGATATCTTCTTAAAAACAGGGAAATGTAGACAGAGACGCAGTAAGAATATCCTGTAATGACAGAAGCAGGGACAGGAGTGATGCAGCAACAAGACAGAGAACTCCAAAGATTGTTGGCTTTCGCTAGTGTCCAGGAAGAAGCAGAGAAGGATTCTGCCGGGAGTTTGAGAGACAACCTGGCCTTGCTCACAGCTTGATTTCAGGCTTGTAGACTTCAAAGTTGCAAGAGAGTAAATATCTGTTGTTTTAAGCCACTCTGTTTTTGGTCTTTAGTTATAACAGCCTGGGACATAAACATCCTCTCCTACTTCTGAACTTTCCCCTCCTACATTTAATTGATCATCAAACCTCATTAAGCATGCATTTATCTGTGAAAAACATGTGGGCGTGTTTTTCCTTTCAAAATAATTTTTAAGCCATTAGTTTTACACTATTACCACACAATGGTAAAGTAGGCATTTTATAAGTAATCAGAGGAAAAGAAGGATTGAGATTTCACAAAAAGGAATTGTTTTTAAGATTTTATTTATTTGAGAGGTAGAGTTATAGACAGAGAGAGGGATAGACAGAGAGAAAGGTCTTCCATCTTCTGAGTCACTCCCCAAATGACTATAACAGCTAGAACTGGGCCAGTCCAGAGCCAGGAGCCAAGAGCCAGGAGCTTCTGGATCTCCCACGTGGGCTCAAGGACTTAAGGAGTTGGGCCATATTCTATTGCTTTCCCAGGCCATAGCAGAGAGCTTTATCAGAAGAGGAGCAGCCAGGACAATAACTGGTGCCATATGGAATGCAGGCGCTGCAGGCAGAGGCTTAGCCCACTACGTCACAGCGCTGGCCCCCAAAATAAACTTTTTAAGTTTATAAACTTCATTTTCCCTTTTGCTAATGTTTAGGTACATTCAAGGGAGCAATTGCAGTATTTTGAAGCAACAGCTCAAATCATTGTTGACAGTTGGTGTAGGCATTTAATAGTTCACAGATAGGAGACACTTAAATTCTTGGAAGTCCTTTTAAATTCTAAACTGCAAACTTTTAGTTGTAAATGAAATATGTTAAGTGTTAAAGGAAGTGTAGTTAGTTTATTTTTTTTATTCTTCCATTTGATAGGCTTAGTAATATAGCAAGACTGTCAGGCTATCCATAGAAATATATCAGTATATAGTTCTGAATAAATGAGAAAGAGAAAATGTTAAAACCAGATTCCTCCGTGTTACTTGTAAATGCTATCAAGATGTAAAAGGGTTTATAGAAAGTCAAAAACTCCTGGAAATGCTACTTCAATTCCTATTGCAGCAGATCCTGAGTTCTGAGTATTGCTCTAGGCAGTGATGATGCGCCAGAACGGTGCCCTCTGGATTCTTGAAGATTGATTGGTGTCAGAAGAGATATGGGCTCGCCAGGGAACAGCCAGCCTAGGTAAGCCTCAAGATAGTTAAAGTAAGACAATTTGTTGACTATGGAACCTACAGGCATTTACACCTGAGTTTTCAACAGAAACAAGAGGCTGAAATAAACAGAATTTGTATCCATACCTGAAAAATACTCTGTTATACCTACCACTTCACATGTTTTAAACCTATCTTTCGGCTATGCCTTTAGGAACTATGCTAAATAGAAATTATGCATATTCACCTAGCACTTACTTGATAAGTTGGGAAAATTTTTGAATTAAGCATAGATAAAATCCAACAAAATAAAATCAATATTTGTGCAGTTCAATGTGCAGTGAACAATCCTGGGCTGAAAATAAAGAAGAGAAGTAGCAGAAGTTATGTTAATAAGTGGCTGTGAATATCTGTTTTTTTCATTTTTCTTGCCTATCAATGGGCTTAGTTTTCTAATTAAGTCAATGCAGTAAAATAACACTCTCAATTTGCAGCACAGTAGTTATAAAATTAGACTCTCAATTTGAGACAAATTAAAGCTTCCATTAAAGCAAGTTGATAATTCAGCAACCTTTCTCCAATATCTATTCAGAATGCCTTAATTTAAACATAGTTATGTATTTATCTTCATGCATTTATGTCTGACCCAGATTTTCTGCTATTTACTATCACTTTTCCATGGTTCCTTGAGTTGAATTGATTTAAAAAATATAGAATAAATAATTTTTGGTTCCCCATTCCCTTTCCTATAGATATTCACTTAGAAATAAGCATTTCTAGAGAAATAAACAAGAGTGTTCTGAAAATTTGGAATAATTCCAAAAATCTTCTAAAACTTTGCACTGTTGCTTAAGGAATTGATTTTAGTAGTTATGGAGTTAGAGGAACTACTTATCTCTGATACATTCCTTTTAAATTAAAAATGTGTTTGACTTGTTATTAAAAATCCTCTTTGACCATTTTTCTCCTTTCTCTTTCAAAAGAATGTTAATGAGAGATGGGGGTGGGGGACGGGCTTAATTCTTTCCAAATGGATCTGGTGGGAAAACTGTGAGGAAGCTTCGCACATCAAGTTTTGAAAATCTTGTCTCTTGGTGACAGGGAACACACTTTTGAAATACCCCAGGAGATCTGAAGGATGCCTCACCTAAATCCTTCCTATTTTTGGATATGTCTTTTAATTCTCCCTGGAATGGCTTTGTGATCTCTTTATAGTTCTCTCTTCATAATGGTGTCTCCCAGCCAAGATTCATGAGTGCCACCACAATAGGCCTGATCCTTTATCCATTTATGTCTCCCACAATTAGTCCTATTAAAGTAGTATTTGAAAACAAATCTGACAACAAAATTTCTTGCCCCATGAAATTGATACATTTTTCTCAGGAAAAAAAAATCACATTGTTTATATCTCAAAGTTGTCATTTAAGCATTTAAAGATGCAAAAGAAATTTTAAATAATGAACAAGAAAACAACATTTATTTTAAAAATCTTATAACTGGTCTAAAACAAGACAAATTGTATTATTTTGTAAAAAAGAAAATAAACAAAAAGAACTACATACACATTTTTTATTCTATCTTCTACTGATACACAAGTTCAGAGCTAGTGAATTTTTGATAAATTCCAGGCAATTATTTCATATACCCAAGAGCCAAAACAAATGACTCAATAGATTGGGATATGTAACTCAGTGAACATGAATCTTTTCTATATGAAAGACTGCTAGATTGAGAAAGAGAAATAGAAACAGAGTGAGTGTGAAAGAGAGAGAGGGAGGGAAAAAGAGTGAGAGAAATATGTAGGTAGAGATAGATCAAGACAGAGAGTGCTCCCACTCACTCCCCAAATGCCTGTTCTGGCTATTACTGGGATAAGCCACAACCAGGAACTGGGAACTCAATCCAGGTTTCCCCTATGGGTGGCCATCAGTGTTGCCTCCCAGGGTCTGTACTAACAGGGAACTGGAGTCATAATTCAGACCTTGGCATGGACCTGAGCTACTTCAATATGGGATGCAAGCATCTTAACCAGTATTTTAATCCCTAGGCCAAGTGCCTGCCCAATATATATTAATCTTAAAAGCAAGCACAAAATATATTTTGGAAAATTGGATCTCATTTTAATATACTTGAGAAATTCACTAAATTTATTCCTGGGGCAAATATTTTCATAAAACTAATACTAACTTTAAAAAACCTAAATCACGATTTTATTTTAACAATTATGCATCAGGGAGGGTAACTCTTAGTAAAAAGTAAATCTATTTTGAGATATCCTTATTATTACAAAGACTCTTTATAGATGTGATAAATCTTACTAAATAAACTCAATTTATTACAAAGTTGCTTTTTAATTACTTATTGACTACAAATATCGGTAAAGAAAAATGTGCTTGATTATAAATGAGTGCCTAAAGCTACATCACTAAGCATACCCTTCAACCTTTCTTTTCTCCATACCCTTCAACCTTTCTTTTGCTTTTTCTGAAAAGTTTTCATATAAAGAAAATAAACCTATTTTAACTAAAAGGGAAAGAAGTAATCTTTTTCAAATTTAAAAATGCTTGTACTTGTCTTTGAGGTATACAATTTTCAACAAAACAAATCTGACCCAAGCCGGTTTTTACTTCTCTTCATAGGTGGCAGAAAAGATGTTTCACAATCATATTTTTTTAATCTTTGAACTCAACATATCCAGATGAATGTTGTGTAGTTTCTCTGCCTTGGAGACTTATCTTCATGCTTCTGTGTCTTTTCTTCATATCAATAGGATTTTAAAAATCATTTCATCAAGTGTTTCTGTAAATGTAGTTAAATGAAATGCTTATTTCAAATCATTGTTATACCACACTGTTTCAGAGAATGCTGACTTGATTCCTTATTTAAGGTTTAAATATGACTTTCTTATAAATTCAAATTTATGTATTTCTGAAAATAGTGTGAATATAGGATTTTAAAAATATTTATTTATTTAAAATCAGAGTCACACACAGAGAGAAGGAGAGGCAGAGAGAGAGGAGAATTTTTTTAAAAAAACTATGTGAAAATAGGGAATTATTTCTGCTTAGAGCAAACTCAAGGTTTATTACCAGCTTTTTGTTTGTTTCTTTTTTGTTTTTTGTTTTTTGTTTTTGACAGGCAGAGTTAGACAGTGAGAGACAGAGACAGAGAGAAAGGTCTTCCTTCCATCACTTCACCCCCCAGATGGCTGCTATGGCTGGCGCGCTGTACCAATCTGAAGCCAGGAGCCAGGTGCTTCCTCCTGGTCTCCCATGAGGGTGCAGGGCCCAAGCACTTGGGCCATCCTCCACTGCCTTCCCTGGCCACAGCAGAGAGCTGGCCTGGAAGAGGAGCAACCGGGACAGAATCCGGCACCCCAACCAGGACTAGAACCCTGGTTGCCTGCGCCACAGGTGAAGGATTAGCCTAGTGAGCCGCGGCTCTGGCCAATACCAGTTTTTATGGCATGAGTATGGGATGCATATTTATATATGGTATGTCTGTTATAATGTCTATTAACTTATTTCTTTAAAGACTTGTTTATTTCTCTTGAACGAATTACGGAGAAAGAGGGAGAGACACAGAGAGCTCTTCCATCCTTCTTTCACTGGTTCACTCCCTAGATGGCCAGGGCTGGGCCAAGCTGAAGCAAGGAAGCAGGAACTTCATCTGGGTCTCCTACCTGGGCAGCAGGGGCCCAAACACTTCTGCTGCTTTCCCTAGGCCATTAGCAGGGAGATGGAACAAAAGTGGAGCAGCTTAGATTCCAATTGACCCACATAGATACTGCATTGCAAGTGGGAGGCTTTACTTGCTATGCCAGAAAGCTGGATCCCAACTTATCTTTTAGAGACAGAATTTCAGAGCTTAAAGGGACCTTACTTGACAAGTACTTAGTCTGGCGGTTAAGATGTCAGTGTAGATAGCTGTGTTGCACATTGTTGTATCTGGGTTCAATTCAGGGCCTTGGCTGCTTACATTAGATTCTCGCTAGTGCAGACACAGGGAGCAATGGTGAAGGCCTAAGTAATTGAGTAATGACAGCTGTTGCAATTATTTTTGGAGTCTACTAGTAGATAGAAACTCTGTCTGTCTACCTGTCTCTCTGCCTGTCAGCTAAGTAAGTAAATACAGAAATCTCTGTGTCTCTTTACTGAGATAACGTGTATAGGGTCTCCTCATTGTAAGCTCTCCAAGACTCCACGAAATATCTCAATGCTTTACTGTGTCAACATTGTATTAGCTTAAATCAATACTCCGCACTTCTTTCAGAATAAAATAAAAATTTAAATCTCTATACCACCTCATGCAATCTCTGTTCTTCTAACTTTATGTTCTGCTTTTTTTCTAATTTGTACATACTTACTATCTGTTTGATCTATTCAGTATCTCCTAAATGTCCCTGGCTCATTTGTTCATCACTAGGATTTAGCTCCCCCACCTTCTTTACTGATCTAAATTCCATCCATTTTTATAGTTCTTTTCAACACTAATGGTCCCTTAAATCTTTCTTGCTTTCTGATAATGGACAATTATTTGAACTCTTTCTGAACTCCCATTTTAAAGACAGCCTCTAACATAACTGTATATCAGCATTGAAATGCTTATAAAATGCATGATCCCATGCTCCATTGTAGATATTCTGATTCAGAAAATCAAAAGTGGATCCCAGAATCTGTGTTTTAATAAAAACTACTGATGATTTGGACTGGATTATGGCCTTTTTCAAACCTGTAACTGCTTTTTTGGAAACACTGCATAGCAGTTAACATCTGATTCATTTATTTGAAATTTGATCATGTACCCATTTGAAGTTTGCAGATTTTCTACTTGCCTCTTTGACTACCTGATAAGAGTGTAAATTCATTGATGGCAAGGACAAAATATACTCCTTACTGTATTCTACACATTACCAAATATATAGAGGTGTTATTCTGTAAAATATAATAAATTATCCAAATGATATGTGCTCATTTCTAAATTATTTGAAATTTATTTATTTACTTTTTATATATTTAATATTGTCAGCTCCCGGAGAATGTAATCTTCATGAGAGTAGGACTTTATGTATTTTAGTCACATTTAAATCCAAAGTACCTAAATTAGGAGAATTTTACTCAATAAGATGCATTTAAAGAAATCAGTGAATAACAATTAGTGTCTCTCTTGTTTAAATAACTTCCCTTTTCTAGTTACATTTTTAAAACAGCAGCAATAAGAACTATTATATTATTTTGTCATTATATTTTGTTACCTACTCCTTTTGACAGCTGTCCCCTCAGTGTAAATGGATCACATCATGTTCTTGAGGCCATGATGTGTCATGCAGATCATCTTTCAGAATGAAGGACTGGATTTATTCTCCAGCTCCTGGAAAATGCCATCAGCTGTCTGTCCTCTTTGAGAGTTGCCTTGGCTGAAGAAAATTGCTTCATTCAATTTCATGTAGATTTCATTCAAAATTTCATGTAGGCTTGTCAACAATAGGATAAAAAGATCTTACCCCACTTTTTTAAGACTTTGCTAGACCATTACATTTCCAGAACACTGTGTGTTACCAACGTAGGCATTTACTGCGACTCCACCCAAGCTCACTTTCTGCCTCTATCAAATCACACTTTCCTGCCCCTCCCTGCACAATTGTCAACACCGAGATTATTCCTTAATAAACTTCCTTCTACATACTAATCTCTCACATTTTATGTCCAGGGAAAATTGCCTGTTATGAAGTCAGAGAAACAAGAGGCTGAATGAGATTTCAAAGCTGGATCAACTGCTCCTGGGTGATGATGAAATTGAAATAACTCATAATTGGTGGCAAGTGAGCACAGAAAGCCTATGAACCTGGCTAGCTTCTGTAGCCATGCAATTATGAAAACTTTCATCACTGGCAAACTGGAATGACATACTCTGGAAGAGACTGTGTTACCCAGTGCAGTGCAATAGGCTTAGAGATTTATGGGAGCAATACTCATCCGAAGGACAGTGCTATTGGGTTGCTATTGCTTAGCTCTCTCAATTTTCTGGGAAAAGATAACAAGCTAAGAGTGATTAGCTATGAATTAAAGCAAGATGTGAAAGCCAGAGGGCCACCTTGGTAGCATATAAAGAAGCTTTCATCTTGAAAGGACAGAGAATTCTGATGACCAAGACTGTAACTGAACTATAAGTGTAAAAAACTGTATAATGAGATGAAATTCCCAACCAGCGCAGATGTGCCATGCATGCTAAGGTGTGTTTTTTGTTGTTTTGTTTTTTTGTTTTAAAGAAAGAATGAAAGGGGCTGACATTGTGGCATAATGGGTTAAGCTGCTGCCTGTAATGCAAGCATTCCATCAGGACTAGAGTTCAAGTCCCAGCTGCCCAGTTCTGATCCAAATCCCTGCTAATGCACCTGGGAAAGCAGTGGAAGATGGTGCAAGTCCTTGGGTCCCTGCACCTTGTGAGAAACCTAGAAGAAGCTCTTAATTCGTGATTTCAGCATAGTCCAGCTCCAGCGTTTTTGGCCTTTTTGGGGGGTGAACTATTGGATGAAAGATATCTCTCTCTCTCTCTCTCTCTCTCTCTCTCTGTAACTTTACCTCTCAAATAAATAACAAATCTTTACAAAAAAAGAATGAGAAAAATTACACCTAGAATGAGCTTGCATGGGATGACACATCTAAAATCTTGATCTTAAAATTCCCTCAAACCCACTCAACTTGAAGAAGTGGCCAATTAACCTTATTGATTTTCAGCATTTCCTCTTGATCTAACCAAATGTAGAGGTATCTTTCCTAAAAGTGACACGCATTCCCCTTCAGCATCAGCCTTCTTTCCTCCTTTCCCTCTGGCCACCAGGAAAATGATTTAGACATAAGTTTTATGAAAATATAAGTAGGGATGTCCTGGGTTTGTTAACAGAAATAAGAAATTATATCCCAGTGAAGCACTTGTACCTAATCAACATGTGTCTGCATGAGGTGAAAGAATGTGACAGGGACTAGACTCTGAGAATGTGATAGAATTGATAGAATATATATTAAGATATTACTTTTGAAAGACAAAGCAGTAATCACTCTTCCAAGGTACCTGGAGATGATATGAACACACCAGTTGGCTAGCCCCTCAATGCATGCTGATTGGTTGGACCATTCTAAGTGAGATGGCCATCTTGTAATTATATGGTAAATGGAGAAGAAGTGATAAAAGTCTCAGAGACATGGGTATGTCAGAAAAGATGTACTAAATAAGGTCAGAAAATTCACTAGACTATTCTATTGCATTCGAAATGATATACAGGAGGATATAGCATTTACCACAACAATAATGAATATGGTGGTGACTGGTCCCATATCACAGAGTTCACGTGTTATTCCCCTCTTTAGGCCAGGTAAGTGATAATAGCAATGCAGAACTGAGATCATTGATAGTTCTGGAATGATAGTACCTAAAAAAGGAGGCTACATGAAAGCATTTGACTTTCAGAAGGAAGATGATTATAATAAATGTCTATCAAGCCTGGAGTCAAGTTAAGGGATCCAAAAAGTCCAACTCACAGAATGCTGTGGGGATGGATAACATCTGAAGGAAATAATAGGTAGCAAAAAAACTTTATTGCTCAGTCTATAAAACCAGTGATGATTAATCAGAAAGCTGAGGGTTATGAATAGTGTACAGATAAGAAATCACAATTCCAGGCTCAGTTCCCACCTCAGAGCCTGATTTTGGAAATAAAGTCTATTAAATCAAGAGGAGCCTGGGTGGCCAGAAGGAAGAGTCCTGCAAAACTATGGCAGTTTTTCCTGAGTGTGACCCACTCTCAAACCATTTCTCAAGATACCTTCAGTTGTTTACTGAAGCAGTTACAGGGTAGCAAGAGGTTAGTCAAACATTTCAACAACTATTGGACACAAAACTGACATGATGTGAGATTCAGAAATCTGAATAATATGGATCGTGCTCCCCTGATATGGTGGGATAACAAGAGCACAGATAATAATGGAGCCCTGATTCAGGATTAGCTCACAGTGGGTCCACTGCATTGTAAGACTCACCCAGTAACCATTTATAGCATCTCTAAATATGTGATGATTATAACTGCTACTTGTCACCTTCCTATACATTGGATTTTGTCCTGGGGGTTAGAAATTATTAAATCCAAGTGGAAATCTCTGAAACTTCTCTAAACATACCCTTAGCCAAGAAAGTAAATAAAACAAAATATTCATTCATGGGAAATCATAGAAATAAACATCATTCTTAAATACCTAAGAGATGCAGAGATAGTGGATACCATTATATCACCATATAATGTTCAAGTCTTTTCCCTGAGAAATAAAGCAAAGCAAAACAGACAATTGTTGATGGATATTGGGAATTACTATAAACTCAAGAAAACAGTAGCCCCAACTATTGCTATGGTCCAAGATGTGGGGTCTGATTAGAGTAGATTATCATGACCTGAAGAACTGGGTGAGTGGCCATTGACTTGATCTGGGGAATGTTTTCTTTTGTATATTTATCAGAAAAAGAAGCAGACAACAGAATATATTTATGGTTTTTCTCATAGACTGTGGTAGCAATTCTGTCATGACATTGTTGAAAGAAATCCAGGCTCTCTGGACATCTCACAGAACATCCTATTGCTTCACTATTGTATAAATGGCATTATTTATATAATTTAGTAATTGAACTCAAAGGGCAAGTAGTAGCTAATGTAATGGAAGTCTTGGTAAGCTACATGTACTCCAGAGTAAGGTAGATGTACTGCATGAACATTCAGGGGCTTACTATGTTACTAAAAACTTTAAAGGCCCAACACACTAGGACATATTCTCCAAAGTAAAGGACAATCTGCTTTATCTTGTGTAGCCCAACAAGAAGAGCAAAGCATGATGTCTGATAGGCCAGGAGACATCATATTTCACACTTGGGGATATATTCATTGACCTCAAACTTAGCTTAGAGGGAACCCAGGAGGAGGGAGGAACTAAGCAAATAACATTGTTACTTGGGTTGTGATCATGTGGCACAGAAGATCTGTGGTCAGAAAGGAAGCCATATGGACTTTATGGCAAGCTCTAGGGGAAAGTCTCATACAGATCGTTAGGCTACTGAAGCAAGACAATGATACCTGCAGTGGAAATTCAAGGCCTTTAAGAAAGAATTTCTTGGATGTTACTGGAACTCAGTAGCTGAGAATAGGTTATATTACTATCCTTCCTCTTCTAAGGCCACTTAAAACCAAAACAGGGAAAATGCTTCCAGAATCTATAAGAAGTGAATCCAAGTGGTTGAGAAGTTGGATTTTGATTGATGTGTGATAGATTGCTCAGATCCCTTTTCATGAAGAAACTTATTTCCTGGCGTTGAGAAAAATGTGATAAGATGACTCTCAATTGTCAGCCTTTGGAGGATCTTCTTAGGAGGTTAAAGCTAGTCTGGTTGGCACATAGAATTGAGCTAAAATCACAACTGACTCTTTTCCATGGGTTGCAATAAAAAAGGAAGAGATTGGCAATGATGTCTTTTATTTTCTATTCTCTGTTTTCTTCCTGCTGGAATTAGAAGTTTCAGGACTGTTTAATCCTTTTTCCATTGAATCGAATTTACTTATCTAACCTGCAATTTTTAAGTACAGGAAATTCTGCCAATAAATATTTTTATTTGTTGGCGCTGCAGCTCACTTGGCTAATCCTCCGCTGCAGCGCAGGCATCCCGGGGTTCTAGTCCCAGTTGGGATGCTGGATTCTGTCCCAGTTGCTCCTCTTCCAGTCCAGCTCTCTGCTGTGGCCTGGGAAGGCAGTGGAGGATGGTCCAGGTCCTTGGGCCCTGCACCCTCATGGGAGACCAGGAGGATGCACCTGGCTCCTGGCTTCGGATCAGTGCAGCGCGCCGGCCCTAGAAGCCATTTAGGGGGTGAACCAATGGAAGGAAGACCTTTCTCACTGTCTCTCTCTTTTTCACTGTCTAACTCTGCCTCTCTCTCTTTCTCACTGTCTAACTCTGCCTGTCAAAAAAAAAAAGAAAAAATATTATTCTTTGTTTTTAAAAATAATTTCCATTCTTCTATCACTTATATACAGACAACTTTATTGGGAGAGTTTCTATGATTAAGGAACCAGAGGCTGATAAAGACAATTTCCAAGAAATTTAGTTTCTTAGAAATTTCTATGTTATTCTATGCAAGCTGTAGTTTTTCATAAGTAACACTGAAAAATTTATAGATACCTTTTGTGATAAGTCTGCCTTTTTATCTTTCTATGTGCTTTGGAGTGACAATATTTGAAGGATGTAGAATTATAGATATCCATCAAAAACAACATAAATAAACTTAGTACATGGTTTCTTTTTTTAAAGATTTATTTATTTATTTGAGAGGCATAGTAACAGAGAGGCAGAGACAGAGGCAGAGAAAGAGGAAGAGATCTTCCATCTGCTGGTTCACTCTCCAAATGGCTGTAATGACTGGAGCCGACCAATCCGAATCCTGGAGCCAGGAGCTTCTTCCAGGTCTCCCACGTGTTGCAGGGGCCCAAGGATTTGAGCCATCTTTTATTGCTTTCCCAGGCCATAGCAGAGAGCTGGATCAGAAGTGGAGCAGTCGGGACTGAAAGCAGCGCCCATATAGGATGCCAGTATTGCAGGTTGCGGCTTTACCCACTACACCACAGTGCTGGCTTCATGGAACATGGTTTCTGGTTTATGCATTGGGCTGATCATACTTGCTTTTTTCTTCCTGACAAAGATATAGCCAAATGTTTAACAATATCTTTAAGAGAATAAAACAATGACATCATTGAGAAACCACAAAGGTAAGAATGTAGAGGTATTTTAGGATTTAGAGGCCGACTGGTAAAGAAATCAAATCAGATAAAATACTAGAACAGTAGTTTTCAGCCATGTACTGTACAACTCAAGGGGTCTCCACTCACACAGATGTATGCAGAATGACAACTGCATAGAAACATTCAGAGAGACCTGCTAACAGCATCTATGATATATATGCATATGTAGTATTCCCAAATGATTCCTAAAGGAGTGCCAAAGAAAATCCAATATATTCCAAGAACAGAGGTGAGTTCTGGGACCATCAGAAAAAAACACTAAATAGTTAAATACAATAGCTGAGAGAGTAAATCCCTCCTTTGTACCCCAGCAGAAGAGAGTAACTAATAAGTAAAGATTTTTCAGGGTAAAACCGTGGAATAAATTAAAGAAAGTTGTTATCTGCCAGGGGAGGGTTTGAAATCCTGAGAGAAGCAACTTAGAGCTTTGGACAAGTCCTAGCTGCCACAATAGGTAACAGTGGGGAACCCAGACCTACAGTCTGTTCCTCAGGGAAACAATTTATCCAGCTCCACCTCTAGAGCCATGTCCTTGCCTGTAGTAGTCCATCTAGTCACTCAATTAATTATTATTAGGCAACCAAGACTTAACTAGAGAGTTGAGGATGACCAGCATTACAGGTGACAGGAATAATAAATTCTCCCAGGAAACAAATGAGTAGAGGGAAAAAAAAGAAATTAAAATAGTAATTAATATCTTCAGAGATTTTTCAAATGATATTACATTTTTAAAATAAAACAAAACTGTCAGGATAGAGAAACTCAAAGAATAATAAAAACAATTCTTGAAGCTTAAAATAAATTTTAAAAAATGTACAATAAGCTTCTTGATGGATAAAATGACTGAAGATTATATATATAACTTGGAAAAAATTCATTGGACCATACAATAAAAAATAAAGTGCAAGAAGGTATGTCAGATAGATTACAATAGGAATATGTGGAGGGTGGGCTAGGAATATGTGGATAAGAGGATTAATAGAGGAGAGAAGCCTTTAAGAATAAACATAAAATTTCCTGAAGAACAGTATAAATGTTTATAATGAAAGGGTCCACAGCATTTAGGGGAGAATTACAAACACCTAGACAAATCATGAAGGATTTCAGAGAGAGAATGAGGGAGAATAAATAAACTGACATATTAAGAAGTGAAAATCACATTTATCTGACTTTTCATCAGGAATGCTGAATAATAGAAGATGATGTTATAATGTTTTTCAACTCTTAAGTTTACAATTCCATTCCTAGACAAATTGCTAATCACGTATGAGAAGAAAACGAAAATCATGGGCCATGCAAGAACTCAGAAATTTGATTACGTAAGAAAATATGTTTTTAAAACTTTTTTTGATTCATTTTTATTTGAAGAACAGACTTGCAGAAACAGCGAGGGAAAGACAGAGAGTTTCCAACCAATACTTCATTCCCTAAATGGCTGCAGTGGCCACAATGGCCATGGTTGGGACAGGCCAAAACCAGGAGCCTGGAACTCCATCCAGGCTCCCACAAAAGGTGGCAGGGGCCTAGGTACTTGGGCCATCTTCCACTGCTTTTCCAGTAGATTCAACCCAGTGTTCATATAGGTTAGAAGCATCACAATACTGACTTAACTTGCTGTCCCACAATGCTAGACACTGTAAGAATATATTTATATACATAGGTATGATTTTTATGTGTATATACACATATAAACTTAGCAAAGTTTCTCAGTCTTTTTTTCAAATATTTTATTTATTTATTTGAGTGGTAGAGTTACAGACAGTGAGAGGGAGAGACAAAGAGAAAGGTCCTTCTGCTGGTTCATTCCCCAAATGGCCTCAAGGGCTGCAGCTGCACCTACCAGAAGCCAGATGCCAGGAGCTTTCTCCAGATACCCTATGCGGGTGGAGGGGCCATAGCACCTGGGCCATCTTCTACTGCCTTCCTAGGCCGTAGCAGAGACCTGGATTGGAAAAGGAGCAACCAAGTACTAGAACTGGCACCCATATGGGATGCCAGTGCCACAAGTGGAGGATTAACCTACTGTGCCATGGTGCCGGCCCCATCATTGACATTTTGGATCAGATAATTCTTTACTGTGAAGACTTACTAAGAAGTTAAATCTTAAATAATATTTATTACTATTGAAGATTTATTTATTATACTAATAATAGTGTATTTAATAGCATCCTTGGGTAGGAGGATAGGTATGAGCAAACCTCATGAAAACAGAAATAATAGTGGAAATAATAGTGTGCATTTTTCATTAATATTAGATAGATAGTTAGATAGACAGATATAAAATTTATTTGAGAGTGGATCCAGAGAGAGACAGAGAGAGCGATGTCTTCATCTGCTGGTTCACCCCTCAACTGACTGCAATGGGCAGAACTGTGTCTGGAAGTTGGAAGCCTAGAACTCAATTCAGGTCTCCCATGTGCATGGCAGGGACCCAATTACTTCCTGGACCTACCAGAAGCTAAGATTGAGATCTAGAGCTGGAACTCAAACTCAGGCATGCTGGTGTTTGACATGAGCATCTTAACTGGCATGTTAACAGCTAGAATCTCTACCCCAACAAAGTGAGCTACCAGTTAAGTGACAATAAGCATGAACCAAAGTGCCTGCCACGACTTAAGGACAAACAACACATCTGCAGCTTCACTCTTGTCCTTGAAATCTCTTCTGAAAATATTTCTGATTACCTTCCCCTCTACCCAGAAACATGCAAGGAACTCTGAGAAATGTAATTCTAGCTAGCCAAAAGGGCACACTCAAGATCTTTCAAACCTGGTGAAATTATTGCATTCTTACTCTTGCTAAACTAGTCATTCTCCAATTTTTAGCCCATGATGTCTGCAGTGTCCCTCCCCAGGTATGCCATCTACACTTCTGCTAGTCAACATGCAGCCACTCAATTCACTCTTCTTCCAAACTCAAGTTCCCTGGTGCTCCAATTTCAGCAAAACGTCAGGAAGTAACCGTGTACCCAGCATAGTGCTCAGCGAGCATTTATTGAATCTTAGATGAATGAAAGGTTCTCTAAATTGAATCAAATCAGATTATAATATAAAGCACTAGGAGCAATGCAGAGGCAAATGGAATGGCAGAAACAGCAGCCGAGTCTTTGTTGGGGCGCGACACCTTTGAATTTTTCCTCCATCACCCTGGTCTCAGTAATTGATTTAACCTCTTTTCTGAGCTTTTGCCCCCTCACATCTTAAATTTGATTAATGCTATTATAGTTCACAGAATGATTATTAGAATAAAATGTCTACTAAAAGGCTTGTAACTTAGCACTTGTTCAACAGATATTAAAGATTTCTGCTAATTATTGAAATCCATTGAGAGATCATTGACCTCTTGACCCAATATGAAACTAAATAAAAAATTCATCTACAAGCACATGAAGGAATTAGATTTAGAAATGGGTCACAGAATAGGCATATAAGCCAAGTCCAGGAGTATGAAACTCTATTTCCCCTACAATTCTCTCTCTCTCCAATCTACACACACACACCCCACAGAGACACGTGTTTATTTTTCACATAGTTTGGCTTTTGAATTCACAGGATCCCTAATTGGGTAGCCAATTTTTAGTTTTTCAAGCACCGTTACAGCATGGGGACAGCGGGGGTAGTGGAGTAGGGGATGATAGGTGCAAGCAAAAGAAAATCATTTTTCTATATAAGTTATTATTGAGGTATGTACTGTCAGTAAAAATTTATCATTAGTCAACAAGTATTTTAACTAGACTCCAATCTGCAAACATATTGTGACCTGACATTTTAAAAATTGTTGCCTTGTATCGTCTCTCTACAGGAAACACTGTGGGAAGAAAGAAGAAAAACAAAAAAACTGAGGATAGCCAAGCACCTGGAAATCTGTTGAAAAATTCCTGTTCAGGTAAATCCCTTTTTGCCAACATCCTAACTGTGGTATTAACCTCTAAGTCTTTTAAGTCATGTTTCACAAAAAGGCTTATCATACTATCTGGTTTATTTTGATGCAAAACTTTTTGAGATCCAGGCATAGTTTTTTTTCTCATAATACACATTTTCAGTGAATTTTTAATATTTCCATACAGAATTTTTTAAAGGTTTATTTATTTATTTGAAAGTCAGAGTTACACAGAGAGAGGAGAGGCATCTGATGGTTCACTCCCCACTTGGCTGAAGGCAGGAGCCAGGAGCTTCCTCCGGGTCTCCCATGCAGGTGCAGGGGCCCAGGGACTTGGGCCATTTTCTACTGCTATCCCAGGCCATAGCAAAGAGCTGGATCAGAAGTGGAGCAGCCAGGTCTCAAACCGGTGCCCATATGGGATGCTGGCACTGCAACCCAGGATGTTAACCCACTGGGCCACCGTGCCGGCCCCTCCATATAGATTTATAAACATCAACCTATACTCACTTTTAAGTAACCATAGTTACAAAGATAAATTCCTAAAACAATAATTATTACTAGATTAGCTGTTGCTACATTACTTTATCAATTTGCTATATTGAGTTTATAATTAAAACAACATTCCATTCATGTTTTACTAATGACAAGTTACTTAGTTTCCCAGGGAATAATTTCTATTTAATTCAGGACATAATTCTTCAATAGCTAGGGTATAATTTCTATCTGTAGATAATTTGTTTTATATAATCCTAATTTAAATCTGATGTAATTGTTCTTCAGGATAATGTACATAAGTCAATTATTCATGTGCTAAGAAAATGTCGTGAAATCCAGACTCCATTTCCATTGGCTAAAAAGTGCTTTAATAACCTTTAGGAAACTCTTTGCTACATATGAATTTTGCATTTTAAGAAGTGGCCATGTAATGCTGTGTTTCACACTTGAAGCTGAAACATTATCCTTGATATTCTCCACACTTGTAGCCATTCTTGAAAGTATGCCTTACATTTCTATCCTTGTGGCTCGCACAGAATGCTTGTTTCTCTTTTGTACTCTTCCTAAAATATCTTGTACCTATATTATTAAAGCACCTGTATTTCTTATTTCTTTCAGGAAGAAAGAAAGAGAAAGAAAGAGAAGGCACAAGAGAGAAAGAGAGCGAGAGCCAGTTGTTTGATGTCTTACAGACCCAAGAACGAAATGCAGCTTTGACTCACTGTCTACGTGTTGTATTGACTCAGTGCTGTGAGACTGGCTGTGTTCCAAGCATTTGGTTGTGGGACTACTGTCTTGCCCTAGAGTTTGGAAAATTGAAAAGGCTGATGAAACAGCTGTGCAGGCGTGGTGTGTTAACTGTAGCAAGTCCAAGTCTGGCATGTATTTTTAAAACAACAAGGTCTGCAAGTTGCTTTGTGAGAGGTAATATTTGAAAGTCAATGATGTTTGAAAATACTTTAAAAATGGGAAGAAAGTGCTATATGCACAGACATTTATTAAAATATGGAGAAGTTATATAAGTCATTCAATAAATAATACAAATTTCCAAATATTCAGGGAATATTGATTGAACGGAGGAAATCAGAATTGTTACAAGAGTAACATCTGAAATATCTCCCAGACTGGAGTCTGAGATAAGCTGCCATTGAGCTAAGGGCTGCACTGAATTCCCTTACACCAGACTTGCCTACAAATGATTGTTATATTTTCCTATCTCAAAAGTAGGTCAGATCCCAGTATGCTTTGCTCCATTTAAATTCTACTCATGAGGCTGATCAGAGAAAAAACTAGAATTGGCATCTTCTATTTCTGATGGTTCATTCATCTGCACACTCTATTCTTCTCACTTATATTACAAAGTTATATTTAGTTTATGTAAATCACAAACAACTATCAGTGTAATGGCAGCCATCTCAGCCAGGTAATCTATGTTACCCATCACTTACCATGAGTACATGAAGTACATTTAACACTATCAAAATCTTTAGGGCATTTTATCCTAAGTTATTTCAAAGGATGGTAGAGAAACACTAAAATAAAAAGGTAATGCATTTCACACAGCTGCCATTTTAAAATTAGATATAAGTCCATCTGAATGGAAGCAAATATAACTTCTAAGTGATTTTCCAATTACAAATGTCATTCACACAAGAAGAGAAATAAAAACTATGTCTTTTCCATGACTCACAAGAATCACTTAGATTTTAGTTTTAATGTAGTCTGGACAGAAACTTGAACATTGCCAATGAGAAGGAATGTATATTCCAGTTATAACGCTTACCCAAAAGTGGGACTGAGCAGAGAGAAGGCAGCTAATTAATACTTGTAGTTGAGAGGTGGGAAGCTGTTCTTCAAGAACGGATAAACAAGTGTCACCTTCCCCTTCCCTTTCTGACTTTAAATTATAGTTGGATTTTGACATCCTTGAGAAGTAATTTAGTTTTCAATCCATTACATTCTGAGTGGTATTAACAGAGAATCATTTTCTCAACATGTCTCATTTATGGTGGAAGCAATATACTGAATTCTTTATGTGTGTAGCTACTCTAATATTTCAAGAATTTTGAGAAACTGTTCTCTTCTACTCTTGGTGATCCAAAATGAAAAATCATCCTCCAAATATCATAGTACTCAAGAATTTACGCCCACAAAGACAATTCCTGTTTTTAGGATAAAAATTAAACTCTTCTGAGACCATATGAGAATACTGAAAACTTTATTTCAATAATAATTTTAATTGGATATTGAAGGCATTTTAAAATACTGGAATATATTGAAAATGTGATCTTACAATCATTTACTTAATGTTTCAGCAATCTTATGTTTTGTCACAAGTGTATCACTTGTCACATTTGTAATAATAATAAAGCATTATTATTTATTATGTATTATTAATATAGTATGATAATAGTCATTTTCTAGAATGGATGATTATTTATGAAAATTTGAAGAGTAGAGTTCTTGGGAGCTAATTCAGAATATGAGCAATAGTATATTTCTTATGTGCATTTGTGTTAATTCACCTGGGTTCTGTATATCACTGTTACTCAGCAACAGTGCTCTGAGTGTCTATTCAACACTTATTACATCCATTTCCACAACATATTACAATACTCATGAAGAACTACTGAAAAAACGAGACACACACACACACACATGATAGCAAAAAAAAACTTTTCCACTTCCCAAGATGACCCACCCGATTCTTGATGAAGGGTATTGTGTTGTTAAAAGGAAATTCTAGGGGCCGGCGCCGTGGCTCACTAGGCTAATCCTCCTCCTTGCGGCCCCAGCACACAGGTTCTAGTCCCGGTCGGGGCGTCGGATTCTGTCCCGGTTGCCCCTCTTCCAGGCCAGCTCTCTGCTGTGGCCAGGGAGTGCAGTGGAGGATGGCTCAAGTGCTTGGGCCCTGCACCCCATGGGAGACCAGGAGAGGTACCTGGCTCCTGCCATCGGATCAGCGCGGTGCGCCGGCCGCAGCGCGCCAGCCGTGGCAGCCATTGGAAGGTGAACCAACGGCAATAAGGAAGACCTTTCTCTCTGTCTCTCTCTCACTGTCCACTCTGCCTGTCAAAAAAAATAAAAAAAAAAAAAAGGAGATTCTAGGGAGATCTGGACTATATTTTTATCGAAGTTTTATATATTAAGTCAATCAATGAATTAATGTTTATTTTATTTTCCTGCTTTTAGCATGACATTTAAAATGTATTGGGTTTTTAAATAAGAAGGGAATGCACCCTCTATGAACTCTAACAACTGAGATATGTGAGAAAATACTTAATAATCTTCTCCACACTATGCTTTGCTCCTTTGCTTCCTTCATGTCTTCCACACATGCCCCAAATAGCCAGTGTTTTCAGTTTAGTGTGAAAAATAATCTTCCTGATATCATTTTTTCATACAAACCCTGCATCTACATGTACACTAAACCTACACACACATATTTTATATGGAAATCAATCAATCCAGAGTCACACCTCCTCTCTCTAGACCAAACACCCTAATGAACAATATGCTTATATTATCCCAGGACCAGGTACTAGAAGCTGAGGGCCACCCTTATAGTCCAAATCCCATAAAGCTTATTCAGACCAGCCAGCCCTAAACTGTTCAGTCTTTCCTGCCTTGTCTTCCCAAGGAAAATTCAGTAAAGGCAATGCCTAAATCTTCCTGTCACTCCTGCCTTTGGCCTCCTGACTTCTTAGGTGTCTGTTACATGGGACCCTGTGTGGCATGCTGTGCCTCCTATCTATAGGACTTGTAAATATAGTATATAAACCTGGTTGTAATTTTCCTGAGCCTTCCCTGTGTCTCCTCTTGTGTCCATAGCTTACTATCTCATGAAAGATTACAAAATATATTTTTGCAAACACACACACATGCATATGTATTTCCTTTCAAAAATAAGATTATATACAAAAGGTTTAACTCCATTCCATTTTTCTGAATATGTATCATGTATGGTCATTCATATAAGTTCATACATCTTTTCAATAGTTGTGTACCATTCCACAGCGTCCACTTGACTTGAGCATCCTGTTAGTACATTTTGCTCAAAAACTCAGATCTGCCATTCTCTCATCTCTACTCCATCATCTGGTGGGTAGATCCCCATGATTTCTTTGTCCTCTGGTTTCTGATTGGGCAAGATCTTTATTCCATGGCTCCCTTTATGCAAGTTTGCTTCAGCCTGTCTGGGTCCCTAGATTGAAGGTCACTTCTCTCCCGGAGGTCTCCTTTACCTTGCTTTTTCTTTCTGAGCTCTCCTAACAAAACTTTCCCTTTGTACTTAGGGAAGATAACTCCTCTGCTACTAAAATTTAGCTGCTGAAATTATTCTTGTGTTTACCTAAATACTGATTACACAAAAACGTCCTCTCTCTGTGAATAAATATTTTTCAAATTATTTTGACTTCTCTGTATCCTTGGGACTCTGGCTGATAAAATCGTTCAATGGTCTTCTGCTTAGGTTTATTTTCAGTATTTTTACTGAAAAAACATTTGTCTACATAAATTTTTAATACTAGTGCTATTATTTCTATAAGATATTAGACAAAAGCAGCAATGCTTGTTCAAAAGCTAAATGCATTTTTATATATATTTCCAGATAATGTAATAAAAAACTTGAAAGAATTCATATTTGTACTAACAATTAAATTATGTATTTAATTGTTTGATGTTTAACAATAATTTTAAGTGCTTACTACATTCCAGACACTTTATCAAGGATTTAACAAATATTAACTAAAATAATATAGTAATATACTTTCTCATTTCCATATATACCTTCTATCACTATATGTTTTATAACTATGTCTTTTTTTTTTTTTTTTTTTGACAGGCAGAGTGAACAGTGAGAGAGAGAGAGGGAGACAGAGAGAAAGGTTTTCCTTTACCGTTGGTTCACCCTCCAATGGCCGGCACGCTGCTGCCGGCATACAGCGCTGATCCGAAGCCAGGAGCCAGGTGCTTCTCGTGGTTTCCCATGCAGGTGCAGGGCCCAGGGACTTGGGCCATCCTCCACTGTACTCCTGGGCCACAGCAGAGAGCTGGACTGGAAGAGGGGCAACTGGGACAGAATCCAGCACCCCGACCGGGACTAGAACCCGGTGTGCAGCCGGAGGATTAGCCCTTGAGCCGTGGCGCCGGCCATAACTGTCTTTTATAACATCTCAATCTGAAATGTGGAAGATGGTCCCCATCCTTTAAATTTGCACCTACTTGGCTGTTTGTGAGATTGTCAGTTTATCATAATTATCATCTATGTTATATAATTATATTTCCTCTTCAATAATTGTCCATTCATATACTTTACCTTTCTATGTTATTCTTATATTAATGAGACAAACTAGATTGAGATGACTTGGATGCATTAGAATCCACAAAATTTAATGGCCTTTAAATTAGATCAAAATTTTAAAAATTAAATGGCTCTGTAAATACAATGAAAAAATCTTATGCTACTTGACTGCACTAAAACATATGCCACTATTACCCACAGTCAGTGCCTATGCATCGGAGTGCGATCAGAGGAAAGGCTTTCTATTTTGGTGACAGAATTTGAGACATTTATAGATTTAGAAACTGCAAAAAATAATGCACTTTCCTAAGAAATCATTTGATAGATGTCTAAAATATATAAATGTGACTCAGTAATACTTGAAAGACCTTGAAAAAATTGGGTAAAAGTCTTTAATTTTATAAGTCAACAGAAACTGGTTCACCTAGTAACACCGTTGACTAGAGGCATTCACGTGGAAAGAATCTTCCATTAACAGAGAGAAGACCTTAACTGCTTTGGCTCTTTGCTTCTCCACTCTAAAACTGAGAAACCAGAAGGGTTGGGCAAAAGAAATATGATCATGGTGATTCAAGTGGTAGGAAACCCTAAACCGTGATATATAAAGGGGAGGCATTCTTTTAAGGGGAAACTACATCTAGACACCAAGAGTTTGGGGATTTATCCTGCGCTCTTTGTGCTGTGCAAACTGCAGGAAGTTCTGCCTCAAAACATGCTGTAGATCCCAGAGCATCTGGGCAAAGGCATAACAGACAATTCCTCACGTTGTTTTTAATGCCCGTCAACATAGAAATCCTGAAATTTGCAGATACCTAACGTCATGCTTCTTTACTCAGGGTTCAGCAGCAGAGGTAATAGTCAAAACAGACATCTAATATTTTTAGCTAAAAAGTGTCAGATGAGAAATAGCTCCTTTCAAGGGGGGAAACTCAAGTCTATGTGTCTGCTCACACACCAAACAAACTGCTTTTTCCCACCGTTATTCTATTACTCCACATAAAGCACTTAGACGATGACAATGCCATGGTTCCACCCTCCTCTGAATAAGTTATGCTGAGTAAGTGTGGATGATAGCACTTCAAGGCCACGTAATGAGCTGTATCTGATTGCAGACTCCTACAGCTGTTCCAAATAACAACTGCGTCTTACTAATGAGAACGCAGAGAAATGCTATTATTTCAAACTCTTAAATTACAAAGCAGTCAACTTTTTGTTATATATGTACTCTAATCTATGGCTCTGTTTGAGTTTTCAAAAATCCATAACATGTCTTTTTATCTATTATAATTTTTGAATACAAATTTTAAAAATCTGTATAGTTCGCTTAAACAGCAGAAAGACCATCTGAAATATGTAAGATCAAAATGCATTTCAAGGTAAAATATTAGCAGTTTTAGGTACTTTCTATGAAAGGCATGAAGGGTATTTAATTTATTATGTTTACCATAAAATCTGTATCAGCTACAGTTTTAGGCAAAATGGAATAACAGCATTTCCACAGAATGCAATTCAAAATCTCTGGATAAAATGAATAGAGAAGACCTCTGTGGGTTCTTCAGAATAAATAGGAGCAAATGGATTGGTGAAGGAAGCCAGAATTTGATGTACCACAGTACTGCTGTTCCATTTTCCATTTACTTTTTCTCCCAGTAGTTTGCAAATTGGACTCAAGGAAACTTGAGAGCCTTAACTGCTTGCAACATGCAGACAGCACAAGTACCAGGGGAAGACCTCTGCTTCTTCTCTGAGGACTCAGGAAATACCCTGGGGTTTTGTTTCAACCACTCTCTCCTGTTGTGAGGTAACATGGGACTGACAGCCAGTCAAGCACCGGCAACTCTGAGAGGTGCACCCTCCTCTCTGTTCAGAGCAACCTTGGCCTCAAAAGGGTGGAAATAATCTTCTTTATTTTAATCTCTCCATTCTCTCATCATGCAGATTCAAAGTCAGTCACAACCATAGCATAATGTCAACAGAATGGAGACAATTAAGCCCCATTATTCGGGAGCAGGACTCCTGGGTGGCAAAAAGTGTCATGGGGGTGGTAGATAGGAAGAACAATATACGTTAGTAAGTGGGGTCATCCTGGGAATGCAAGGTTGGCTCAATAATCGACCATTAGGGGCTGGTGTTGTGGTACAGTGGGTTAAACCATCATCTGTGATGCCAGCATCCCATATGAGCACTAGTTCGAATTCCAGCAGGTTTACTTCCAATCCAGCTCCCTGCTAACGTGCCTGGTAAGTCAGTGGAAGATGGTCAAAGCAAGCAGGCCGCTGCACCTACATGGGAGACAGGTGAAGCTCCTCACTCCTGGCTTCTGGCCTGACTCAGATCTGGCTATTGCAGCCACTTGGGGAATGAAATAGCAGATGGAAGATCAGTCTTTCTCTGTCTTTCCTTCTCTCTCTGTAACTCTGCCTTTTAAATAAATAGATTTAGTGGAGATTTTCATTTGAGTCAAGAAAAGTGGGAAATTACATATTTATTTTCCTATTTCAAAAAGCAGAATATGACATTTCTCTGTCCTCTGGCAACCCACTATATAACCAGTAGCCTGGAATGACACTAAGTTTTGTTAATAATTTACCTACCAAGAATGACTTAATCAGGGATACTAGAGTGGATTTCTTGGAAGAATCTTAAAAATTCTTTAGACTTATGAAAATATCACAGTCATACCTCAGAGCTTGCCATATTAGAAGTGGTTATATTACTTATCCAGTCCAGAACTACCTCTTTTCTAAGCACTTAACAATGTGTCTAACAAAGCATTCTAGTGGAGTTTTGACTTTAGTATCTCTATGCTGACTCTCATCTTAGTTTCATTGTAAACAGATTTTTAAAAACTTTCCATCATAAATGCATTTTGAAAAGTCATATCCTAGATAAAAACCCTCCACTACTCATTAAGTTGAATTTTTTTTTTTTTTTTTCCGTATTTGGAGTACATAGTTCAGAAGGGTAAAAGCAATCTATGCTGATGAGGATAGGATGACAGCAAGCCTCTGACTCACTGAGTTGCCTTCTCTTTTTCTTAATATTATCTCTAGGCAAGATTTGGGGGTGCAGCTCCCCAAAAAACTATTTCTCTTACCTTAACCCTAATGAAGGCATAGTTTCAATTTGGTGTAGTGAACACATTTGTTCAGGATTTTAAGCTCTAGAGTTTTCATTATAGAGCAAAAAAAACCAAACCAAAACAAAACAAAACAAAACAAAACAAAAAAACAGACATGAGACCAATACCAGAGGACATTGAATGAGTGGTATGAATAAATCATATGATGGCATATTGGTAAATGTATACTGCTGAATAAAGAATCTAATATCAAGGTATTGTGGCTGGATTTTCAAATGTCACTCCTGGAATATCAATAACACTGCTATAAGCTATTTTTTCAAAAATAAGAGCTATCCTTTCATTAACATTAGTAACTGTATACAAAATTGTGTGCTGCAAGGTATAAGATGATCTTTGTGATCCAGAGAGATATGTTTACAGAAACTGGAAAAATAAAATTGATTAGCAGCATAGTTGGCTTTTTCACCCAACCCTGAAGCTTGAAGTATTTTAAGAATAGCCAGAAGTAGAATATTGAGCTGAGCAACTTAACAGTCAGATACAGGGAAATAAATTTTATGGTATTATCAGGGGTAACTGACTTCTGTATATACCTTATTTTTCATTTTTTTAGTGTATCATCCTATCACAGAGATAGTGAAATACAAGGGAGACCTATAAAATATATTTATCACAGTACTCAAAGAACTGCTTCTTCAAACAACCTTTATTAACTTTTTACCATGTAATCTATATCTATTAAGGTCTTTTAAAATCACTTCATTTTTAAAGATGAGATAGAATTGGAAAGCATCAAAATCCATTCTTCTTTTGCCCTCCACCCATATCTAAATGATTACAGGTCATAAAAAAGTATTTTTTGCAAAACAAGAGCTCATTATAAACATTTATTCCTGAGGTTATTGGCATAAAGACAGTAGTGTCAAAAAATTTACTGAGAGTAGATATCTCTTGTTACGCAGATAAAATGTCCCATAGGAGTTGGGTTTGAATGGAACCTTAGGAAATATCTGATAAGCACTGAATAGGCAGAGCGATGAAACACCAGTTTCTTTTAGCTTACTGTTCACAAACAGTATCTACATTATACAAGGCTGTGTATTTAATGACATAGAGATTAGTGAAAACTTCAGAGAACTGAATAATAAGTTCTCTCCTTGTTAGCATTCAAAATCAAAATGAAGAACTATATACGGAGACTTTTACTTTCAAATAGGGCAGAGTAATTTGCAGGAAGATAACACTTCCAATGAGAACACCCACGAAAACTAAGTAAATCTTAACACTCTTGTTTTTAAAGGCATTAGAGGGCTATGGATGCAAGGTAGATTAGAAGGACTAAATTTAAGAGAAAATTATAGAAAAATAGTCAGAGTTGAGCTCAGGATCTGCAGTTGCTTTTTTCCTGGGAGAATGTGAGCATCTGAGTTTCTTTCAGAGAGAACCAATGGGAAGAGACAAATAAGCCCATAGAGCTTTTAGCAGTCAGCCAGGACTGAAGATTAAATTGCCTAAAACAGATGACCAGTTTCTCCCCAAAGAATGTAACTTCATTTATAGATGGGCAGAGTGGGTGGTTGAAGAACTAAGTTGCAAATTTTAGAAAATCAGAGGAGAAATACTGAAGTCTCTGTTCTAGAGAAAAAGACCATAAAACAGAATTTTTGAAGAGCCTGGATGGGTTGATAAATTGATGCTGACAAGCTACTATTAGCTTTTCTTTCTGGGAATACTTTCCTATTCTGAATGCAGCTAGAGGTGAAATCCAGGCTTAGCTATTGACAAAGATTTTTCAGGAAACTAAGAAACAACTAGGACTGTTGACAATCAAAAGTAAAAGATTCTGTCTCAAGATCATTGCTATTCAAGGGCTGCACAGGACAAGATGAAACTGAAAATCTCTGAAAGAAGAGTAGAAATGCCTACAATCTCCCAGGAGTAAGAAGCAAATGCTTTGCAAACTCTCAAAATAGCGCGGTGTGGTATACTCTAGGAATGCAGGCAATGTAGAGACATATTGACTGTAAACAAAAATCCAAAATGGCTTTGAGCTGGCTGCATTTCTGACTGGATTAAAATGAAATTTGCTCTGTCTCATTTGCCTATCACCTCTTCAGTGAAAAATAACATCAACAGCTAAAACATTCATACTTGCTGTGTACATCTTTATGTAAAAAGTCATTATGTAGGTAGAGAGATAAGACTGTGTTAATAACCAAGAGGAAATTCAGGTAATCTTGATACTGAAATAGACGTCCAAAGTTTCAAACTAACTATGGTTAACATACTAAAGAAATTAGAGGAAAACATGAAAAAATTAGTGGCCTGTAAAGATGTACAATATGTTACAAAATAAAATGAATAATGTGGAAAGAAAAATACAGTATCTGAAATTAAGACATCGATGAATAGCTCTCACAGAAACTTAGCCAAGATAGAGGAAATGTGATTGGAATATATCCAAACTGAGGCATGGAAGAATAATAAATTAGCATAACAGACTTGGAGGACTTTATGGAATACCTGGCATTCATGCAAATGGTAAAAAATGGGTATATCTTTAAAGAAATTTTAGCTGAAGATATTTTGGAACATATGAAAGTATCTATTCAAAGCTAACAGAAATTCAGCAAAAGAAGCAAACAGATATTAAGTATTAGACAAAATGACATTTTCAAAAGAACAAAAATAAAACTTACAAATGTCTTATCAGGAGAAGGAAAAGAAATGAGATGCCAACAGTTTTACATCTTTAAAGGTATAAAAATAAAATAATTCTTAAGCTAATATTCAAAAGCTAATATTCTAGATATAATTAAATATTTTCAAAAATAAACATGAAGTATGTTCTTAGCAAATAAAAAATGAGAGTGTATCATCAATATTCATTGCAAGATATTAAAAGACAATTCTTAGGTTAAAAAGAAATAAATGCAGAAAATAAATGAAAAATCCAAAAAAATTAGGATGTATTGGAAATTATACATATTTGTGTAAATATAAATATATTGACTGTGTAAAGCAGTAGTTGTAATTTCTTATTAAATTGGAAAAATAAACGTTCACTTAAAATATGTTGCAATGATGATGCAAACATTAAAGTTGGGTTCTTGCAGGTAAAATCATCTACCATTAAAAGGAAGTGACATTATTAACAACTTGAATGAGAGTGTAATAATCCATGAATAAATTTTTAATCAGTGAGCACTAAAATAATGTATAATTCACAAGATAAGAGAGAGAGGAAATGGAATATTAAAAAGCCTGAGTTCAATAAAAGCTAGAAAAGAGAGATAAAAGAATAAAGAAAACAAAGAACAAAGAAAAACGTATCATTCCAATAAAATGATATGCTAAACACAGCTATATCAGGAATTACATTAAATATAAATGGGTTTGATATGTTAATTAAACTATTATGCTTTTTGGATTGAAATAAAAAATAACTGTATTCTACTAAGAATAAAACATTTGTAAGTATACAGATGTGAAATAAGTGATTGGGATTGAAGAAAAGTATAAAATACTAATAAAAATAACACTGGGGACATTAGCAGGATGTTGTAACAATTGTTTTCTATTATCGTCTCTTCAAAGTACACAGAATATGACCACCCACATGTGGAAGTAACTGTAAGAATCCAAGAGTCCAGCAGAGTAGCTAAAACACACTCTTAGAACACATTGGTGGGGCAAATACTTGAATTTTGAAAACAGCATAATTGTCATTTACAGGGCAATTCTAAATAGACTATCATAAATTTTATCTTCAGAAACAATGAAGACCAGAAGAGAACAGGAAGAGCTTTGGAAAATGCTGAATGGAAAAAAAATTAAATAACAACAAATATAACAGTTAACCAAGAATACTGTAACTAACTGGCAAAGCTGTCCTGAAGAAATGAAGGCAAGATAAAGATTTTCCCAAACACCTGACATCGTTCAGCACCATCAGACCTGCCTTAAAGATAAAAGTATTAAGAATATCTATTGGCCGACGCCGCGGCTCACTTGGCTAATCCTCCAGCTGCGGCAGCAGCACACCAGGTTCTAGTCCCTGTTGGGGTGCCGGTTCTGTCCTGCTTGCTCCTCTTCTAGTCGAGCTCTCTGCTGTGGCCCGGGAGTGCAGTGGAGGATGGCCCAAGTGCTTGGGTCCTGCACCCACATGGGAGAACAGGAGGAAGCACCTGGCTCCTGGCTTTGGATCAGCACAAAGCACCAGCCCAATCGCACCAGCTGTAGAGGCCCCCTGGGGGGGTGAACCAATGGAAAAAGGAAGACCTTTCTCTGTCTCTCTCTCTCTCACTGTCTAACTCTGTCTGTCAAAATAGAAAAAAAAAATCTATAGCTGCAATAATTTGTTAATGTATATACAGAATAAATAAAGTTGTGACATCAAGCATATAAAATGTGACCAAGGAGAATGAATGTGCGTTTATTTGTTTAACAGAAATTAAGTTGTTACAAATGCAAACTGTTGTAAACATAAGACATTTTTCCTAAGCTCCAGAGTACTTATATGGTAAAAATTTACACTAGAGGTATAAAAGATAAAGGAATTAATTTGATTTATATTCTTTTCCACACTAATCAGTTATAGACTAGAATTAAACAACAGGAGAACTGGAAAATTCACAAATATGTGGTAATTCAACCACACTCCAAAAAAACCAATGACTCAAAAAATAAATCAGAAAATGTTTTGACACAAATAAAAATGGAACACAACTTTCAAAACTTGTGAAATGAAGGAAAGCCAGTTATAAGAAGGAAACTGATAGTATACATTCCTATGGTAAGCAAAAGTATTTCAAATAAACAATTTAATGCTACATCTCAAGGAACTAGAAAATGAAGAATCATTGAAGACAAAATTCAACACAAGAAAAGAGGTGAAAAATATCAGAACATTAAATAGGTGATACATAAAAGAAAGAAATATAGGAACCTGTGAAATCAATAGTTGGTTTTTGGAAAGGATAAACAAAATTGTTTAAAAAACAAGAAAATGAGGATTATTAAAATTAATAAACCAGAAATGAAAGAGAAGTCATTATAGCTGATACAAAAGGAATACCAAAGGTCATAAGAAAATATTATGAACAATTCGATGCCAACAAATTGAGTAAACAAGAAAAAGTGGTTAAATTCTTTAACATACATACTATCAAGACTACATCATGAAGGAAGAGAAAATCTGAACAGAACTATAATAATTTAGAAAAATGAATCAGTAATACAACATCTCTCAGAAGAGAAAAGCCAGGGCCACCTAGATTTAATAAAGTTAATGCAAAATTCCAGAAATAAACAAATATTCACTTTTTTTTTTTTTTTTTTTGACAGGCAGAGTGGACAGTGAGAGAGAGAGACAGAGAGAAAGGTCTTCCTTTGCCGTTGGTTCACCCTCCAATGGCCGCCGCGGCTGGCGCGCTGCGGCCGGCGCACCGCGCTGATCCGATGGCAGGAGCCAGGAGCCAGGTGCTTTTCCTGGTCTCCCATGGGGTGCAGGGCCCAAGCACCTGGGCCATCCTCCACTGCACTCCCTGGCCACAGCAGAGAGCTGGCCTGGAAGAGGGGCAACCAGGACAGAATCCGGCGCCCCAACCGGGACTAGAACCCGGTGTGCCGGCGCCGCAAGGCGGAGGATTAGCCTAGTGAGCCGCGGTGCCGGCTACAAATATTCACTTTTAAGTGGACACCATTCTGGGTTGTATAACAAAATCTTGCGCGTTCATGGTCTGCACTGCCCTGGATGTGAATCATGCCTTTGTCAAATGTATTCCCATTCTATACACTACCAGTCTATTAAGTTATAGCCATCTTGGTTATCAGACCCATTGTTATAATACTATAATACTTGTATTCAAATAACTCCTACATAGGTAGCCTTAACATCATGTCATAATGCCTTATGTCATTGACCTAAATTCCTTTTCTCAAACAGACATTGTATGATTTCATATTATCACAAGAAGAAGGGTAAATATGATACAATAAAATATTTTGTGGCTAAAATTCAGCTCTTGGGACACCCTCAGGATGCTTAAGTCACCAACCATTAGGGAACTACAAATCAAAACCATAATTAGATATTATCTCACATCTGTCAAGAAGGTTATTATCAAACAGCCAAAAGATAAACATTAGTAAGGTTGTAGAGAAAAATAATCCTTGTGAATGGTCAGTGGGAATTTAAATTTTCATAGCCATTATGGAAAATAATTTGAAAACTTTAAAACTAAAAAATAGAACTGCCATACATGATCTGTCAATTCCTGTTGTGGGTGTATATCCAAAAGAAGGAAATGAATTCACTGTCTCAGAGAGACGCCAGCACTGCCATGTACACTGAAGCCATTATTCGCAGTAGCCAAGATATGGAAATAACTTACGTGTCCTAGGGTAGGTGAATGAATAAAAAGAATGTGATTTACACTTATGACGGAATTTTCATTCCAACTTAGAAGTAAACAAATCCTGTGGGGCCAGTATTGTAGCATAGCAGGTGAAGCTTCCTCCTGCAATGCTGGCATCCCATTTGGGTGCCATTCATGTCCCAGATGCTTCACTTCCAATCCAGCTCCTTCTAATGGTCTGGGAAAAGCAGCAGAAGATGGCCCAGGAGCTTGGACCCCTGCCACCCACATGGGAGCCCTTAAGAAGTTTCCAACTCCTGGCTTCAGCCTGGCCCAGCTTCAGTCATCTCCTCCATAGGTGTTGGGAACCAGCAGATGAAAGATCTCTGTCTCTCTCTCTCTAGCTCTTTCAAATAAATAAATAAATAAATATTTTTAAAAAGAAATCCTGTTATTTGTGACAACATAGATAAGCCTAGAGGATATTATATTAAGGGCAGAATGATAGGCACAGGAGACAAAGAGTGCATAATATCACTTATATGTGGAATCTAAGAAAGTGAAATTCATAGAAACAGATAGTAGGAAGTTGATAATCAGTAGTTGAAGGTGAGGAAGAGTGAAAATATTTATTAATGTGCACAAAGATGAATAATTGAGCTATTTTGCAGCAGAGTGACTGTAATTAAAAATAATCTATTTTACACTTGAATTTGTTAAAAAAGTACATCTTAGTGCACTGATGACCCAATATACTTGAGATTATATATACATATGTATTTATATATATACAAGACATAGTTTTCTATACCCTAAATATAAATAATTTTTATTTATTAAAAATGCATCAGTAAGGCCGGCACCGCGGCTCAATAGGCTAATCCTCCGCCTGCGGCGCCAGCACACCAGGGTTCTAGTCCCGGTTGGGGTGCCGGATTGTGTCCCGGTTGCCCCTCTTCCAGTCCAGCTCTCTGCTATGGCCCGGGAGTGCAGTGGAGGATGGCCCAGGTCCTTGGACCCTGCACCTGCATGGGAGACCAGGAGAAGCACCTGGCTCCTGGCTTCGGATCAACGCGATGCGCTGGCTGCAGCGCACTGGCTGTGGCAGACATTGTGGGGTGAACCAATGGCAAAAGGAAGACCTTTCTCTGTTTCTCTCTCTCTCACTGTCCACTCTGCCTGTCAAAAAATAAAAAAAATTTTAAATAAAAATAAAAAAATTAAAATATGCATCAGTAAATCTGAAATAAAAAGAAGGCTGCTATATTTATATGAGTATCAGAGAATATAGGATTTAAGGCAAGAGCACTCATGATAAAAAAGGGAAATTTTATAAACATGAATACCTCAATCCAGCAGAAAAATATAAGAGTCCTAAATACTCATACAATACACAATATAGCAGAAATAAAAGATATAAGTGGAATGACTGATAATTCCATTATTAAATAGAAAAGATGAACAGCTCTGTTTTAATAATTGATAGAACAAACACTAAGGGTGAAGATAATCTAAACAACACAAGCTCCAAATGGGACAAAGTTCACATATAGAGCACCATATGCAAAAATGATATTGTTGCCATTTTCTGAAGCACAAAAACATTCACCAAGTTATTCATAAGATAGACCACAGAAAGCCTTCCAAAACATTAAAAGAATGAAATTATTTAGAGTGTAATCTCTCATGACAATAGAATTAAGCTAAAACAGAAAATACAAAGGAGACTATAATAACCCCATATGCTGGAAGAATTGATGTAATCCATATGTCACTAAAGAAATCACGATGTGAATCAGAAAAAACGGTGTGCAGGGAGAAACAAATAATAATAAGATTGCATATGAATGAAATAAAAAATAAATACACCATCGAGAAAATCATATAATATTTGTTTTTATTTAAATTCTAATAAAAATGAAAAACTTAAAAGACTGATTAAAACAGAAAGAATAACTCCCATATCAAGAGTTTTGGAAGTTTCTCTGGTATGAATTATAGAAATATTTAAATTACAACAATTGGAAATGAACAAATTTAAAACAATACACTAGATAATTTCAATTAAATGGAAAATTTTTCTGAAAAATTCAAATTTCCAGATACATAAGAAAATATTAAAAGTCTGAGTAATCTGAAAACTTTTACAGAAATCAACAGAATTTAAAAATCCCCCCCCTCCAAAAAAAACCTGATGCTCAGGGACTAAGACACAAATTCTTCCAAATGCCAATACTATGCAAAATATGACAGAAACGGAAGGAATATTTTCTAACTCTTTGGATGGAGCTTGGATAGCCTTGATATGAAACTCTCATAATGACATTAAGAAAAGGAAATTTGCTGGCAAATATCTATAATTAATCAAACTTAAATACCCTAACTAAAACACATTGCAATGGAATTTCAGTGATACTAACAAAGGAATAATCCATGAGTAAGCAGAATTTATTCCAGAAAATCAAGAATATTTTTACATTTGAAAGTTCATCAGTACAATACATTATATTTGAAAAAAAAAAAACAAAAGAAGACATTGGATAATCATCACAATAGATAGCAAAATAATATAGTGAAATTCAAATTGTATTCATGCTCATAGCATTAAACTAAGTCTTAATAAATATAAAATTGCATATCAAAATCATAACAAAACAGTACCACCTATAAGAAAAGATAAGGACTAAAAATAAATATTGGAGAGGCTGCACTGCATTAGAAATTTGCATGCATTCTGGGTAGGAACACAAGTAGGCTCAAAAACTGAAAAATTGATGGTAGACATTAACTTTGAATGTGCTCTTATCCTTACCCAGTGTCAGAATCCAGAATGGAATCCAGAAATAATCTTTCACTACAGAAGTTGCTCAAAAGTCCAGATCAAGCTAATAGCCTAGTGAAATTTTACTAAATAAAAGTACATGTGCACATACAAACAGAGACACAGCACACAAAACGCAGAATAAGGGATTGCCAAAGATGCCTGTAGCCAAAACCCCAGAACCTGGGGCCTGCGAATACTTTAGCTTGCATGACAAAAGGGATTTTTCTGTTATGATCCAAGTAAAGGACTTTGAGCTCCGAAGACCACCATGGACTATTCAGATGGGCACAATCTAAGAATGAATCCTTAAAAAGAGTCTGTCCTGATTACCAAACAACAGAAACGTGAGAACAGAACAAGGGTCAGAGTCATGGAATGTGAGCAGGGTTAAGAATCTGGATATGGCCGGCGCTGCGGCTCACTAGGCTAATCCTCCGCCTTGCGGTGCCGGCACACCGGGTTCTAGTCCCGGTCGAGGTGCCGGATTCTATCTCGGTTGCCCCTCTTCCAGGCCAGCTCTCTGCTGTGGCCAGGGAGTGCAGTGGAGGATGGTCCAAGTACTTGGGCCCTGTATCCCATGGGAGACCAGGATAAGTACCTGGCTCCTGCCATCGGATCAGTGCGGTGCGCTGGCCGCAGCGCACCGGCCGCAGCAGCCATTGGATGGTGAGCCAATGGCAAAGGAAGACCTTTCTCTCTGTCTCTCTCTCTCACTGTCTTCTCTGCCTGTCAAAAAAACAAAAGAATCTGGATAAGGTAAGGAAGCAGATTCCCCCTGCTGACACCTTGTTTCTAGCCCAGTGAGACCTAAGTCAAACTTCAAACCTACATATCTGCAAAATAATATATCATGTGATTCTAAACCTGTATGTTTGAAGTAATTTATTACAGCTACAATAGAAAACTGGCTATAGGTACACACATGGTTTGCAACATATTTCACCTAATGTTCACAAAGGTAGTATTAGGAGGCTACATGAGTTGATCTCTAAATTACCCATACATGTCACTGAAATACTATTAATTACTATTACATAAAATTTTCAGATTTCTTTCTTCCTAATTTCTTTCTTCAAAGCATTTCAAAATACAACTCTTTAACCATATTCACTGTGGAGATAAACTAGTCAAAGATTTCAGATCCAACTGAATGATTCTCAGTCATTCATCAGCTTTTAAAATCTTTGTCTCTTAATTCAAGACATGTAGACTTATTTTATTGATTATTGAGATAAATTTTCTGCCCCAAATATATGCAGTATATTTCAAATCCCTGTATAAATTATTTGTGATAGTGGAAGAGTGTTAATTCCAGTTGCTTAGTACATTCAAGGTATATACACTGGTGTTGCAGTTCAGACAACAGTCTACTGTACCCAAATGTAAATGTACCATAAACAACTGGCTTCCTACAGTTATGCCTCAGTTACTATATGGCCTCACTCCAGAGCCCAAGGCACCCTAGCTTTCTACAGCCCCTTGTGCAGTGGCATATTTGTGTTATTCATCAGTCTCTAAAGAGTGAAGTGTCTCTAAAATTACAGTGAAAAACATCTCATATAAAGCATGGCAAGTCATTTTCCAAAAATAAAAAGCCAAAGCAATATCATCCTAATATCTAATTTCATCTCTCTGTGTGAAACACGACCTCTGAGGGATCACTCAAGATTTCTAATTCTGGTGCTTAAAGCTGAGACAACATGTACTGTCTTCAAGATAACTTTCATTACACAGGAGAAGGACTTTGGTTTCGCACCACTCCTCATGACACAGTGTTACAAAAAATGTACTATACATACTGGCATAATCTGCTGTGATTTTTCTCACCAAGCCTGCTCAATTTCTGGGGGCACTAATCTTACATTCTGGAGTTCCAAGAGCGAGCAGTTTTCAGTGTAGCCAGGGTAACACAAAACCAGGGCAAGAATTCTGTCATGTGGCTGACTTTCTAACTAAAAGAACCAATATCCTAAGGAACTCCACGTCTTCACTGGATATAAAGCAGAATTTTGCCTACACTTCAGTTTGGAGAAAATTAATTAGGAAAGACTCCTTCATCCTGGAAAGTGTGATTTGAAGTTCTAGCTTTAGAAAATTCAAATTTACAAACTTTTTTGAGAAATAATCTAGGTCAAAATTTGAGGACATTTTGTCAACTCAAAGTTATATTTATTTGTATACTTTAAAATGTTTATTAATATAAATATACTAGAATTCATGTATCTCATAGATAAAAATGTAAGGAGATAATCATACTTTTTTGCATCTTAAGAGATTATACACAAATTCCTTTTTGGAAGCAAATGAAAAGGAGAAGTAATGCTTGCACTTGGATTGTGTTGTTTCCAGATTAAAATACAGCAAGCAGCAAAAAGGCTTTAAAATAGTGGAGTTTATAGAGATGTTGATACCTCCTTTAGCTGGTGACAACAGTAAGAGTATTCAACCTGCTTTTGGCTGTCTTTTAAAAGTTTAAAGAGAAATATCCTTCAAGTAGCCTTCCTCCCACGTTATCCTGTGTTTGACACTCTGGAGCACGGCGTAATTAGCTTGTGACACTGCTGTGTGTGACTTTACTATCAGTGGAGTTTGTAATGCACTGAAATGAGGCTTGTCTCTAATCAACCAAACAGTCCCAGAATTCTGGATTGGGCAAGCGGCACTGTGAACAACACACAGAAATGGAATGGAAGAGTACGTCTATCCTGAGGCAATCAGTCTTGAGTTGGACTCTACACGTTATTTTCCAGTTCCAAAGCAGTTCATGAATTCAGAGTGTTAGGATGAATGCAATTGTAAAGGAATGTTTAGTAACTTGCATATTGTGGAGTACCAAAATAACTATTACTGGTTCTCTTAATGCAATATATGATTTTCCATGCATGTGCATGTTGGGAGAGGGTGGTAAGAGACATTGAAGAGAATATCAAATAATAGGATTTTAATTTTCCCCCAGACCTGTTATTTGTCAAGATGTTTCTACTTACAAATGCACACACACATGTGTGTATAGTGGAACACAATGACACTTCCAGCAGTCCCATATTTTAAAAAAAGGTAAACACTTTGCAATTTTTAAAATAGTTATTTTTTTAACTTTTACTTAATGAATATAAATTTCCAAAGTACAGAATATGGATTACAATGGCTTCCCCCCAATAACTTCCCTCCCACCCGCAACCCTCCCCTCATCCACTCCCTCTCCCCTTCCATTCACATCAAGATTCATTTTCGATTATCTTAATATACAGAAGATCAGTTTAGCATACATTAAGTAAAGATTTCAACAGTTTGCTCCCACACAGAAACATAAAGTGAAAAATACTGTTTGAGTACTAGTTATAGCATTAAATCTCAATGTACAGCACACTAAGGACAAAGATCCTACATGAGGAGTAAGTGCACAGTGACTCCTCTTGTTGACTTAACAAATTGACACTCTTGTTTATGGCATCAGTAATCACCCTAGGCCCTTGTCATGAGCTGCCAAGGCTATGGAAGCCCCCTGAGTTCACTGACTCTGATCATATTTAGACAAGGCCATGGTCAAAGTGGAAGTTCTCTCCTCCCTTCAGAGAAAGGTACCTCCTTCTTTGGTGACCTGTTCTTTCCATTGGGATCTCACTCGTGGAGATCTTTCATTTAAGATTTTTTTTCCCCCATTGTGTCTTGGCTTTCCATGCCTGAAATACTCTCATGGGCATTTCAGCCAGATCCGCATGCCTTAAGGGCTGATTCTGAGGCCAGAGTGCTGTTTAGGACATTTGCCATTCTATGGGTCTGCTGTGTATCTCACTTCCCATGTTGGATCATTCTCTCCCTTTTTTATTCTATCAGCTAGTATTTGCAGACACTATTCTTGTTTATGTGATCCCTTTGTTACTTAGTCCTATCATTACTATCAATTGTGAACAGAAATTGATCACTGGGACTAGTGAGATGGCATTGGTACATGCCACCTCGATGGGATTGAATTGGAATCCCCTGGTATGTTTCTAACTCTACTGTTTGAGGTAAGTCAGCTTGAGCATGTCCCGAATTGCACATCTCTTCCCTCTCTTATTCCCACTCTTATATTTAACAGTGGTCACTTTTCAGTTAAGTTTCAGCACTTTAGAAGAATTGTGTATTGATTACAGTATTCAACCAAAAGTATTAAGTAGAGCAAACAAAAAAAATACTAAGAGGGATAACGTATTAAGTTGTTCATCAACCGTCAGGGTGAGGGCTGATCAAGTCACCGTTTCTCATAGTGTTCATTTCCCTTTAACAGGTTTCCTTTTTGGTGCTCAGTTAGTTGTCACTTATCAAGGAGAACAAGTGGTATTTGTCCCTTTGGGATTGGCTTATTTCACTCAACATAATGTTTTCCAATTTCCTAACAGGGATCACTTTTCAGTTAAAATTTAAACACCTAAGAATAATTGTGTGTTAATTACAGAGTTCAACCAATGGTACTAGAACAAAAAAATACTAAAATGGATAAAGTATTACATTGTACATCAACCATCAGAAAATACAGACTGGTGATATGGCACAAGTTAAGTCACTGGCATCCATTGTCATAGTGCAGGTTTAATCCTTGGTTACTGTACTTACACATCTAGTTTCTTGCTAATCTAGCTGGAAAACAGTGGAACGTGTTCCAATAGTTGGGCCCTGCCATGCTCTTGGAGGATATAGATGGACTTCCTGGCTCCTGGCTCCTGGCTTTGGCTTGACCTAACCCAAGCTTTTGCAGTCATTTGCCATTTGAGGAGTTAACCAGCAGTTGGAAGATCTCTTCTCTCTCTCTCTCTCTCTCTCTCTCACTCTCTCTCTCTCTCTTTTTACGTGTGTATCATTGTCTCTCCCTTTGTCACTGTGCCTTTCAAATAAATAAATAAGTAAGTAAATCTTTAAAAAGGAAAGCTCCACTCAGATGGAACATCCTACAGACAAGTATGTGTGTGAATATTTAATCAATATATGCAGAAATGCATTATGTATTCACATGTTTTATATCTTTGTAACTACATGGTCAATCACTAATTTCCATGTGTGAATGTGAATTGAACCATGTGACTTACGTATATCATCAAAGTTGTTCTTACAACAATCCATAGGAATAGGTATTTTAATTCCATTTCAAGGCAGAGAATAAGAGATCCTAGAAGGATTAAGTAGGTCCTGAATCAGACAGCCTGTGAGTGTGGCAGAGTTGGTGTGGGATCCAGGTATGCCTGACCCAACTGTGCTACATTGCCTCCTTGCTCTTATCTCTCTATTGCACTTGGCAACATAAACATTTAATACTACCTAGCTGTTTTGTTTTGAGTTTCTTTGTCTTGTCTAATTTATTGATATATTATGGTCCACTCTCTATATCAATAAATAAAATATAGAGTATTCCATTTTTAGGCTATATTACAATTAGTTATCAATACTTATTCACTTTTCCATCAACATTTAGCCAATTAAAATGTTTATTGGTGGCCTATTCTGTGTTAAATATGGCACCCCAAAGTGTATAAATGTACTTTTTGATTTTATATTATTATAATTTATGTATGATATTATAAATTAATCAACATATAAACATATAAATATATTTATAATATTATAAATCGATAAATATGACAATATTTGCATATTATTATTACTATTTCATTCAGGTGCCTTTCTGAAAGTTAAGGAAGGATTGAGTAGTCACATGCATGATGCAGGATTTTGCTTGCACTAGTAGTATAGGACACTGCTAATTTCCTCACAGGCTCAGAAGATAGAGTGTTAGAACTTTTAAATGTTAATCTGAAGAAGCAAATACTCATTTTTATTTGCAAGAAATAACATATTTTTCATACATATGTATGTTTATTTTTCTTTACATTTTGTGTTTATGCTCTTTGGATATTTTTTATTGAACAAGTTGGTCATTTGTCTAGTGATTTCATGAAATACTTCTAAGAATAATTTAACATGATGTTAAAGCAATTATACCCTTGAACATTTTGAAAAGAGAATGAAAAAACTATTACTTTACATACTAATCCTATTGCAACCAATAATTTTACCTACTTCAATAAGTTATGCAATAAAGAATAGTCTGTTTTAAAATTTTTACTACTATAACATTTTAATAATCTTCATGATTTTAAATCTTATTATGTGCCTTTGTGAAATTTTTTATGCTTTTGTTTTATTTTATTCTATGTAGTATTTATGTTTTTACAAGATAAATTACATTTTATTCATATTGTCAGTTTATTAATGAATATAAATTTCCAAAGTACAGCTTTTGGATTACAATGGCTTCCCCCCCATAACTTCCCTCCCACCCGCAACCTTCCCCTTTCCTGCTCCCTCTCCCCTTCCATTGACATCAAGATTCATTTTCATTTCTCTTTATATACAGAAGATCAGTTTAGCATATATTAAGTAAAGATTTCAAAAGTTTGCACCCACATAAAAACACAAAGTGAAAAATACTGTTTGAGTACTAGTTATAGCATTTGTACAGCACATTAAGGACAGAGATCCTACATGAGAAGTAGGTAAACAGTGACTCCTGTTGTTGACTTAACAAATTGACACTCTTGTTTATGGCATCAGTGTTCACCCTGGGCTCTTGTCATGAGTTGCCAATGCTATGGAAGCCCCCTGAGTTCACTGACTGATCATATTTAGACAAGGTCATAGTCAAAGTGGAAGTTCTCTCCTTCCTTCAGAGAAAGGTACCTCCTTCTTTGGTGACCTGTTCTTTCCACTGGGATCTCACTCGCAGAGATCTTTCATTTAGTTGTTTTTTTTTTTTTTTTTTTTTTTTTTTGCCATAGTTCTTGGCTTTTCATGCCTGAAATACTCTCATGGGCTTTTCAGATGGATCCGAATGCCTTAAGGGCTGATTCTGAGGCCAGAGTGCTGTTTAGGACATCTGCCATTCTATGAGTCTGCTGTGTATCCTGCTTCCCATGTTAGATTGTTCTCTCCCTTTTTTATTCTATCGGTTAGTATTTGCAGACACTAGTCTTGTTTATGTGATCCCTTTGACTCTTAGTCCTATCATTATGTTCAATTGTGAACAGAAATTGATCACTTGGACTAGCAAGAGGGCATTGGTACATGCCACCTTGATGGGATTGAATTGGAATCCCCTGGTATGTTTCTAACTCTACTGTTTGAGGTAAGTCAGCTTGAGCATGTCCCGAATTGTACATCTCTTCCCTCTCTTATTCCCACTCTTACATTTAACAGCGATCACTTTTCAGTTAAGTTTCAACACTTAAGAATAACTGCATATTAATTACAGAATTTAACCAATAGTATTAAGTAGAACAAACAAAAAAAATACTAAGAGGGATAACGTATTAAGTTGTTCATCAACAGTCAGGATAAGGGCTGATCAAGCTACCATTTCTCATAGTGTCCATTTCACTTTAAGAGGTTTCCTTTTTGGTACTTCGTTAGTTGTCACCAATCAGGGAGAACATAGGACATAGATATATTTCATTATAATTCCTCAGTTCTGATACTTTTCATTTCATAATCCACCATCTGACTTTTATTCCCATCATATTGTTTTATTTTTACATTTGTGTGTACGTATGTATTTATGGGCCAATATTTTCTTTGTTCTCGTGTCTTGTCATAAACTATACAACACATGCTAGATTCAGTAGATGTGACTATAGTATTGGACTAAGGAAGTGATACAAAAAGGAAAGAGAAAAAAGTGAGAAAAGAGAAAGAGACAATGGAAACTTCCAGATGCAGTAAAGGTCTTTTTTTATTTGGTAACTACTAGAAATTGTGGATTTGCTTTGTCTTTTCACCTGGAGGTGACACCGAAAATCTCTCTGAACATACTTGCTATGCTTACACACTAGTATGATAACTATAGAACTCCTTGGACGCTTTACATAGTTGCATAAGTATGTGCTACATAACACCCTTCTAGACACAGGACTCCTCTGCTGAAAACTTGACAATTGCAACTCTTCTTCTCCTATTACACCAGCCTCCAACATGCTACCACATGTGCGTTTACTGAAACATTCTCCCCTTACTTGAATCAAATATTTCATCAACTTTCTATTCTTCACTTTGCCTAAAGGAACTGAAAAGACTACATGGTCTTACATGTGGTTGATATAACTTTCTTCTTATTAAATCCATAGCAACTAACACTTGGAACTAAGATTTTGTTTTTCACCATAAAATTGAAAACTCACTCAAGTGAGATTTTTCTGCTCTTATTCATCTATTTAGCTTACACTTATATAAATTCACTTTGTATTTTTAATTAAAAATTCTTATCGCTTTACCTGAACTACCCAGAATCTTATTGGCATTTTAAAATTATTTACAATGGAACAAATTGTTTTGTTATATGAATAATTATTAAATTATATTTAATTGAATATATTGGGAAACTAATAAAAGAATTAGTAATCAGTAAACTAAATCTTGAGCCTTTAAACAATAATGGAATGATGGTCACTCAATTGTCAGATACTCTCTCCAAATGTAATGAAGCAGATCGGTATAACTTTTGCTTATTTAAACAAGAAATCCTCAAAAAACGTTCGTTTGTACCCAGATGAGGAGTAATACATCCTAATCTCTTGGAAGCTTTTTTTTTTTTTTTTTTTGACAGGCAGAGTGGACAGTGAGAGAGAGAGACAGAGAGAGAAAGGTCTTCCTTTGCCGTTGGTTCACCCTCCAATGGCCGCCGCTGCAGCCGGCGCACCGCGCTGATCCGATGGCAGGAGCCAGGATCCAGGTGCTTTTCCTGGTCTCCCATGGGGTGCAGGGCCCAAGCACCTGGGCCATCCTCCACTGCACGCCCTGGCCATAGCAGAGAGCTGGCCTGGAAGAGGGGCTACCGGGACAGAATCCGGTGCCCCGACCGGGACTAGAACCCAGTGTGCCGGCGCCGCAAGGTGGAGGATTAGCCTATTGAGCCACGGCGCCGGCTCTCTTGGAAGCTTTTAACAATTGTTCATGCCTCCCAAACCCAGAGCTTTTGATAAACATTCCATTCTATCCTTAACTCTTTCTAATTTATCTCCTCAGAAGACCTGCTGCCAGTTTCTTGTATCAAGCAGTATATGAAGAAATGAGAATAGTAATTAGAATCTACATGGTCAGAATTAAACATTACAGTTAAATTTATGCTGCAACTGCAAATACCTTCATAATATTTTCCACAAACTCTTATTATTTACTTTCATATCCTTTTTAGTGAGGAAAAATCTTCCTTATAGCTGTATTCTTGTGTGACCTTTTGTTGTGTCTTCCCAACTTTCTTGTAATTAACAACAATTTAAAAATACTTATAAAGTGAATGATGATGTCAATTTTTCTGGGAGCATCTAAATGATTTATTTCACATCTAAACACATTTTTCTTTTACTTTTCATCTAAAGTAACTTGCCAATTAAACTCTGTAGGCTTCCAAAACACAATCAAGTTATGGGTCCTGTCATCTCATAAAAAAACAAGGCTGAATTCACAGATAGATCCTTGAGATTATAACTCAAGAATCTCACAGTAGTCAAGAACAACTTGGAGAATAAGATTGTGTTGTAGATCACAGAATTATGGAATGTTAGTATTTTAAAGAAAACTAAATTGCAGTTGGCTTATTTTCCTATCTCTTTCAATTTATGAGTTTAATTGCCTTCTTCTAAGATTCTACAGGAGAGTTTCTTGAGAACAACTATTTGACCCCTGACTAATTTCTAGTTTACGTGGAGACCAGTGAAGTTACATACTTTTTCTCCATATTATTGCATTTTGTACAGGGGCTGAGAGAAAGCTCCAGGAAACTGCACACATTATCCAACTAGGGCAACAAAGGAAAACACAAACACCAGAAGCCATCTCCAGAGAAAGTGATGAGTTGGAATTGGGGAAAAAAGACAGAATCTGGAATTGGCTCATGATCACAGAAAGGCATGAGCTTTGGAGGAAAGAATCTGTGAACCTGAACAGGTTGACTATTTTCCCTGTTTTGTTTTCACTGTAACATTTTAGTAAAAGTACTTCCTACCTTATTGGTAGGAAGTATATACTAGTGGCACATAGTAGTCACTCAGTGAAGGAAAGTATTTATTATTTTGGAAGAGTGTCTGTCAGAAACGTCTGAGTAGGGCAGGGAGTCAGGGGCAGGCTACTGTATTGAAACCAGTAATGAGAAAAACAGTCATATCCTAGTAAACATTTCACTTCTATAATCTGATGTGGCTCTATTTGAACAGACACATTCTTTAATCTGGTAGAGCACAACCTACTTCCGTAGCTCAGCAGACACTATAATGGTTTAGCAATCACAATTGCATGAATCTTGCACACTTCAGTCACTTTAAAAATTCCCCCAAAATTGGAAAGAAAGTCACTGTGAGGCCTTTACTCTTCTAATCTTTCAATTTAAACATATGTTTCCATCGCATCTGTTGGTCATATGCAGAAAGTAGAAGTGATAAGAAAATTATTTTATTGATTTTCTATAGCTATCACCAAACACAGAGCCTTCCCTGAATTTCCCTGAAAACTGTCCTCTTTAGTCTCAATTCTTATGACAATTTCTTTGCCATCTTTTCCCCAACAAAGTTCAATATCCTCTCCTTTATGTATACTGAATTTATTCACTATCACTAGGACCTCCAACCATGATGATTCCTCTGCACTGATGATTTCTGCTTTTATCTAACTTCTTCTTATTGAACTTGTCTCATATGAGATCTAAACTCTCCCGGAAAACCTAAATTCATTTGCCAACAATCTCTCTATTTTCCCTTTCTTATTACTTTTAGAAATGTATTTAAACTATTTTATAATTCCCCCATTAGACTACATATATATAAATATGTTATATATAGATATACTACTATATTATACTATTATATTATATGTAGATATAAATTTACTACATGTAGATATAGATATAGGCTATAGGTAGTTAATATGTGTACCACCACACCATGAGAACATAGCCTTGTATGTGGAATATGGTCTGTTTTTACTATATGTTTGTCAAACTGAGTGAATCAACACATTATATCACAAACATACATTCTGGTGAATTTAACATTGAGTCCTGGAAGAATTTCACAATAAATTTTTAAATAATTCTTTGTAAGTACTTTGAAAATAAAGTGGCGATGGTTAGAAGGCATTATGGAGTCACGAAGAACAGAAGTCATGCCTTGTAAATGGATTTTCTCTCATTGATGAGAATAGCCTGGATGCAGTCCCTAAAATTTTCCCTTTGGAAATGCTGTTGCTTCTAAAGCATCTAATAATTTAAATCCTATAAAGTCTTACATAATTGTGGGAAAATGGTGAAATAAGGTCAAATATAGAAAATAAGGAACAGGTGATATTTCTACCAGCTCTCTGGTGCTGCAGAGTTAGCATTTTGCTTTGCTTTGTTCAACGACTTTATAAATACCTTGGATAAGTATGTAGGATAAAGTTGTTTTGGGAATTTTTTTTTGGTAGTAGAAGCTGTAGAATGAAATACTTGCAAAGCATTCAAACAGAGTCTGGGTGATAATATCTGTCAGGGATATCCTAGTCGGGGAAGGTATTTCTATCATGAGTGGGAGGTTGACTTTATAATTTCCAGAGCCTTTCCAAATTTAAGATGTCATGATTCTGTGAAGTATTATCATTTTAGAATATGCTGGTGATTCCTGCATAATCCTAGCGTGTTCTACATAGAAGAAAGTACTGAATGTTTCACTGACAAAGAATGAGCGAATTAAAGCTAATACCTTGTGTACCTGGGACTTTCCAAAGAATGTACAATAAAAATGACAAAAATATAGATTCTGCTGTATCTTCTGACAACAAACATTTAAAAGATATTTAGGGGATACAGTCCTCAGAAATCTATTCCATTTAGGCAATAAGGTATGGGTTATTCAACTATTACTCATAAACATAATTTACATAGACAATATTCAGTTAAGGAAAAAAGCCAGATCTAAAATAAGATGTTTCTCTAGATTTTATAGTTTTAAGAATGCTTGAAGTTTTTGTTATTATTATTGTTTTTGCCACCTTCAAAATTGGTCTCTCTGTATACTATCACCTTCAGTGCCAACAAGCTAAATGGAGCTTTCATATGGTCAAATTTATAACCTCTGTGTTTTCAAAATCCTTTTAAATGATAATGAGCCTGCATTGCTGTAGAGTTTAATGTTATTTTTTGTCTTCAGAACAGACAGAGGGTTCTTTCCCTGTCAGATATGATTTGGAAAGGACACCAGAGGCCAAGGAACATTGTTGGCTTGGATAAGTTCCACAGATGAAAAGACCTAATTGAGGGGACCAGCTAAATTTTGGTAGGCAGAAATTGAGTGAAAAGATGTTTCCAAATGGTATTTGAATAATTTCATCCAAATAAGAAGCTTTCAGGTTTGACTTATGTGACCTTTTAAGTAGTAAATTGTCACACACTCCAACTGAGCTAATGTTTCATCAAATCGACTCACTTGAGACTTCTGATCAAAGTTAAATTGTATAAGCACTAAAGTTAATAAGAAGCAGTTGCCACATACTCTTAGTTCTCTATTTGGAAAAACAGCATCAGACCTTTTCTTTCTGTTGTTCTCACAGCCATGACCTACATTCAGACCCCCATTACATCCCATCTGCTGTACTGTGAAGACTTCATGAAGGCTTTTCAGATCTCCCATCCCTCTCTCTTTCTTCCAATTCATTCTATATGAATTATGTGTCAATTGTTCTCAAACCTATTTTGATGACAAATAACCACACTCTGTAAAAACCATGTGGAGCCCCATGGTTTAACAAATCAAGCCTCAATTACTCAGCATGTGTTCAGGTATCTGAATCAAGCTGTCTGATCAGAAATTCTACTCTTATCTAATAAATTTTTTTGCTAATTGAATGATCTTAACATTCTGTATCTTAACATTTAATTACATAATGCTTCTCCCCTGGAATGTCAGCTTCTCTACACACACCTGCATGCACACACACACACACACACATTCACCAGGTTTCTCTCCAGATTTCTCTAACCTTTCAAACCTCTCTGAGACTCCTAATTAGTATCTGAACAATTCATCATCGTTCAACTAATCTTATATAATCTTTGGACAACTCTTGTATGATTCTATTTTAACTTATTTTTTTTTATTTAATCACATGCTTATGTGTTTTACTGTTGTAGGGAAGAGACTATTTAATGTTTGATTATGTCTAACAGGGTGTCTTCTTTGCCCTATGACACTTCAAACTTCAATATGCTACAGCTGAAGTTCATAAACCTCCCCTTGTAATATTATACTTCCCACTCTTTCTATTTCAGTTTGGGGAATAATAATATGATTGTTAGTATGGGAGAAGATAGAGGTCAAAATAATTTGTTCAGAATTAAGTCATTTAGAAGGTTGTCTTCCCAATTGTGTAATTCTTTAGGAGGCCAAGCTCAAATTCATCAAGAAATCACTCACTGGTTGTTCATAGCTGTCACAATTCCCCTCAAATGTTAACAGTTTTTCTACTCTATCTGCATCTATAGGCTACTTCTGGCCTTTTTCAAAACTGGCTGGTCATCTTCAACAAGTATGCCTAATTTTCTTAACATACATTGGCCAGTCCTTCTGTCTTTTACTATACTTTTATTCTAACAGTGTCTATTATATATATTCCATAAATATTTGTTAATCTGATAGTACTGAATTTTGATCAAGCCTTCAAATCTTCTTAAATAACAAAGAACACACACATGCATACATGGGCAGTCAGATCCCTATTGTTCTTCTGTCATTTGAAGATAAAAATTAAGCAAAATGTTTTGGCCAAACTGCCCAAATAATGTACCAGGTAACTATTCTGTTTTCAATTTAATCTGATGCTCTCTCTTTTCTACCATGTAATATTGTTTTGCCTTTGTTAAGGGGAGATGATCATGAATAGAATTTGGTAAAATTCTCTTTACATATGGACAAGGACCCTTGTTGACCTTTGTCAAATTCTTTTTGATTGGTGATCAACCAACACTGAGCAATAACAAAACAAACAATTCAAATAAGAAATGGGCAAAGGACTTGAACAAGCATTTTTCAAGAAAGGATATTCAAATGGCCAACATTCACTTGAAAAAATGCTGAGGATTACTAGCCATCAGGGAAATGCAGATCAAAAGCACAATGAGGTTTCATCTCACCCTAGTTAGAATGGATCTCATACAGAAATCAATAAACAAATGCTGGCAAGGATGTGAGGAAAAAGGTACTCTGAGCCACTCTTGTTGGGAATTGGAAATACAATCTGATACAGTTGCTGTGGAAAAGAGTATACAGATACCTTAGAAATCTGAATATAGACCTACCATGTGACCCAGAAATCCCAGTCATGGGAATTTATCCAAAGGAAAATAAATCAGCATATGAAAGCGTTATCTGTAACCCCATGTTCAATGACACTCAATTCACAATAGCTAAGATATGGAATAAATCTAGATGTTCCTTAACTGATGACTGGATAAAGAAATTAAGGGTGTATACACTATGAAGTATTACTCAGCTGTTAAAAAAAGGCTTTCTTATGCAACAAAGTGGATGCAACCGGAAACTGTTCTACTTAGTGCAATAAGCCAGCCCCAAAAAGAGAGATATAATGTGTTTTCCCTGATATGGGGTAACTAATAGAGTGCCTACAGTGTAATGTATGGGAGTGAAATAGACATTTTGAGATTTGATGATTGTTACAGTACTTGTCTCTACTGTTGAGCAACAGTGTTTTTTTCTTCATACTATTTTTGAGCTCTTTATTTTGTGTAGGGTTAACCTTATGAGTATAAAGTACACTGAAAATAGATCTATGTAAATTTAAGAGTATGAATAGAAGAAGGAGGAGGAAGAGAGGTTGTAGCATGGGCAGGAGGGAAGGAATGGTGGGAAGTATCACTATGTTCCTGAATCTGTATATATGAAATACAGGAAACTTGTATACCTTAAATAAAATTTAAAAAATAAAATAATAAAAAATATTTTGGTATTCTAATTCCCACCTTAACCAATAATCTATTAAGATAAGTGTGTGTGTGAGAGAGATTGCATATGTGTTTTTCTGTATGTATATATCTCAATGGATTCAAAGGTGAAGCTAGATTTGATGACCAGTTATTTAGTGGCATTTGAGTTCAAATCTAGTATGGACCGATTTTTAATTTATAATTTATAATTAAAGTGAATTTTTCAGTACCTATATTTACATTCTACCATATATGTAAGTTATATTAAAAGACTATTATTTGTACTTAAAATTTTGTTAGCCAGCAAAACCAAAATAGCAATATAATTTAAGCAGTCCCCTCAGAGCAGAAAAGAACCACTAGACTGAAAGAATTTATTTTTAATTTTGGTGGGTGAGAAAAAGTAAAACTTTTTTTTTAAAAATTATTTATTTGAGTTACAGAAATATATATATATATATAAATGTACATATATATATGTATAGAGAGAGAGAGAGAGAGAGAGAGATCTTCCATCCACTGGTTCACTCCCCAGATGGCCACAATAGCCAGGGCTGGGCCAGGCTGAAGCCAGGGACTAGAACCGTTGCCCATAGGGGATGTTGACAACATACGCTGCAGTTTTAATTGCTATCCCACAATGCCAGCACCATAGTACTTTAAAAAAAAAAAAAACCAGACTTATTTTGTTACTGAGAACCTTATACAAAATTGGAATTTGGGGGTTGGTACTGTGACTTAGCAGGTAAAGCTGCCACCTGCAGTGCTGGTATCTCATATGGGCACCGGTTTGAGTCTTGGATGCTCCTCTTTCAGTCCAACTCTATGCTATGGCCTAGGAAACCAGTGGAAGGTGGCTCAAGTCCTTGGGCACCTGCACCCACATGGGAGATCCAGAAGAAGCTCCTGGCTCTGGCTTCGGATCAGCCCAATTCCAACTGTTGCAGACATATTGGGAGTGAACTAGAGGATGCAGGACTTCCCCATCTCTCTCTCTCTCTTTGCCTTTCTGTAACTCTGCCTTTTAAATAAATAAATAACTATTTTTAAAGACTGGAATTCGGTAGATAATACTCTTCTTAATGTTACGGATTTACTCTTCCCTTTGGCCTTTGAAACCATTAACAAAGTAAGCCACTTCAATCAAATAAATATTCATTGAGTTGCTTCTAGCTGACCATGACTCTACAAAGTTTGATATAAATACAGAGAAATATTTAGCTCATTTTCATTCTGCAGACATTTGTTGGAAAGACTGAGGAGAAAATTTGCATTCACAAAATAATTATGGAACTGTATGAAAGCATCATAAGATTAAATATAACAATGCCAGAACATGTGTGCATAAGTGTTTCAAATGACTCATCAAGAAGAGAAGGGACGACTGCTCAAAGGAATCATGGACAGTCTAAGATGTGAAGGAATCAGATGAACAGAAACAGGGTCTTCTGAAGTAAGATGGTTAGAGAGAAACTAGGAGAATGGGAGGAAGAAAACAGAGACTAAGAATAAGAGGATGCCATAGGTTATTACAAAATAGATGCTTCCTTTTTGTGAATTATCATGCAGCAATGAAAAGTCTGAAGAGATATCACTCTCTGAAACATTGAGATAGTGACCTAAGACTTTCAATCTCAGCTTTGGTTTAAATCATTGATGAATTTAGATGTGACTCAAATTGGTTGTACAGAACATAGACCTTACATTTTTCATCTATTTTTGGTTGTATTTCAACAACATATCTTACTACTTGGATAAAGTGGAAATCGTAAATCAGGAATCTCACCTTCAAACTTCAGTCCAACCATTGATTAGCCACAGCATTTTATTTATCTGGATGGTGGTTTCTTCATCTACAAAATGGGTAAAATAATGCCAATGCTGGAGACAAAATACTACACCCAGTTATGTTTAGGTGATTTATGTGTTATGAATATAATTTGAGATTCTGTATATTATGTAATCAGCATTATTCCTAGCATGTTGTACAGATCAGCTAAATGATAGCCAACATTTTTTTTTATCATTTGGTTCCTAAACAATTGCCTATGAATAAACAGAAGCAGTCTTTTACGGCAGACCTGAGAACTTATGAAACAATAGGAGGACAGTTTAAAATTGGCATGCCTTTGAAAATAGAGACCGAGAAGTCATCTTTATGTCACTGCACAGGACTTTAATGTTATGTGAAATAGGCCTGCCATACAAAATGTCCTAAGTAGAAAGTCACTTTCATCTGTGAAGCTAAGAGAACTACATTGTGCACTCCAGGTTTTTTCCATTCATTTGCTCAAAGATAAGGAGCAAGCTATTATACTCTTCTGGGGCTGTCTTCAGAGACTATTTCTGGCAACCACTTGTGGGAATGCTTTATGAGATGCCAGCATGTGTGAGAAGAGATAGCTTGGTTTGTCATGGGCAGATAGGCCATATTCTGCTACAAACTGATGGTTTTGTCTTTTATCACTGTCACAGGCTTATTTAACAAGCTGTGACTCTGTGGTTCATCACAAAGAAAACTGTCATCCCCAGACACGTGGCCTGAACATCCTTTCATCTTCCATGCCAGTGGGATCTGTCATGTGACATCAAGCAGACCAGCAACTCCAGATGGACCATGCAGACTGCAACCATGTAACAAGGAAGGTTTGTACTGGCATAGATCCAAAGTTTGCACCTTTGATTAGATTACATGGATGGGAAAAACATATGTAAGCTTTTAAGCTGTGTACTCTGATGATATGTCACAAATATCAATTGCAAGGAAATGATATAACCAGTTGGGTTTAGGTGATAATTATTTATCATGGTGTTATTCCGAGTAACAGATAAATCAATTAAGATTGATTTACTGTGCCATCCTTCCATCTTAACAAACACTTCTCATTACTAGATATTAATAATGTATAATTTTTTGGAATGAACTTTACAGGCTTAGCAATAAATTGTCCTAAGAATGTGAACAATTTATTAATTACTTTGTTATGTGTGTGTACAAATGCATGCACCTGTGCTGCAATTATATAACAACTTTGCAGAAATTATCTCTTCTACTGATAGCATCAGTTAAGAAACAATATATCCTGAGATTTAAGCAGACAATTCTTCAACATTTCTACAGGGGTTCTGTGGCTAACAGTCAAAAGAATTGCTAAAGTGATAACTTGTTCACCGCAACCTGCAGAATATGTATTGGTGCCAGAAACTAGACCTGTTCTGCTGAGTTCAGCACATGGATTGACCCAGGGACACAATACTTTGCTGTAGCTATACTTGGCAGATTAGATTAAACTATTTTAGGCATATCAAAGTATACATATTTCATGGATTCCCTCATGGGATTGAATTTAAACTAAAACACTTAAGTGTCTCAATTGTTGGGTCTTACCAGTGATTCTTGCTGCCTTTTTCTCTTTAAATTTCTGTATTTGGCAGTCATCTCTTACAGTTTTCTTATGCAGAAGCTGCAAAATTTCAATCTAAAGGCTAAAGAATCCATGGATCAACAGGTTTCTCTTACTAATGCGTGAGATTACTAAACTAAAGAAGAACTTTTCTGAAGTGAGAATGGAGGCAATAAACACAGAGCAGGGTGAACTCAGGACCACCATGTACACTGGAGAGTTCACAAAAGTGTCAGTTGAGGTTCTGAGTAGTGGTTCAAAGTCAACCAATTCTGTTACTAAGCAGTGTGCCCATGAGGGTGTATCTGCCAAAAGGGCAAATTTTTGCTATCAATTCCCCAGAGTCCTTTCTATATCTTCACAGAAATATATATATGTCACGGGGAAGATCCATCATGTTCTACATAGACTAGCTGTGGCCTCAGGTGAATTGAGGTAGATATTTAACAATTATCTACTTACATAAAATCATTAACGCCAAATGTTGACAGGATTTTGGCAAAAAACCAGTGTTCCAGGATTGATAGAAAATCAACTGCAAATATTGCATTAAGTATTTAAAAATATAATTAACTAAATTTTTAAATTTGTTCTTGGAATTTAGATTTTCTTGAGAAATCTATATAGTGACTAAGGCTATGTTTCACCCTTCTTGACATTTCCCAAGGTGTGTGAAATACCTCACCTAAGCAGATGCAAATACTTATTTTAGTTAATGAGTCTATATAAACTGTACTTTATCTTAATGAAAAGGAGGCAGTTACCCTTAATCATGACTATGTTGTTTCAGGTGTAACATTCCTTGTCTTTGTCCAGGTTGGCTTTCAGTTTTTGCGTGACCAAAAGGTTTTCGAATATAATGTTGGGTATATTTCTACTATTTGACAACGGGAAGATATTGTAAAAAAGACTTTGTAAGAATTTTTTTGTTACAAGCCAGACATAGTTAATGGCTTTTGTTGTCTTGGACAAATGATTTGACTCCTTATGTCTGATTAAATGACAGCAGATGAAATACTGAGGCAGGTTCACTCTTACAAGTTATGTTTTGTTTATGCACACTCCTTTTTGCTTTAAATAATTTGTGTATACACATAAAACATTCAACAATTAAATTTTTGTCTTGTATTTTGATGTATTTCCAATAATATAAAAAATATTAATAAGAGTTCACAGAACACCTATATATTTAGCGATTTTTTATATTTTTCCAATTACTTCATATGTAAATGTTACATTTTTATTTGCACATTATTTTTTGAAATAGTGAAAATAGTGAATCATATAATATTATATAGCATCAGGTTTATGAAAAAGATCATAAAATGTGAAAAAAGATTATATTATTATTATTTAACATGTTTAAGTTAAAGCAACTTTTATAAATATATGGCAAATAATATGGCTTACATACTTTCTACCATGTATCTAAATTAACCCCCACCTATAAAAAAATGTGGTATTTATCTTTATTTGACTCATTTCAGTTAGGGAAAATATTTACATTTTGATCCATATTATTGCAAATGTCTAGATTTCATTCTTTTTTCTGTTGGGTAATATTCCACTGTGTTCATCCACACAGTGGATTCATCCATTCATCAACTGGTGGACATTTAGATTGATTCTCTATTTTTTGCTATTGTGATAGTGTTGTAGTATGCATAAGAGTTCTGGTATCTCTTTCATATGCTGACTTCAGAAGTGGAATAAGTAGGCATATAATAGTTTTGAGAAATCTCCATACTGTTTTCCATTTTGGTTGTGCTAATTTGCATTCCCATCAACAATGTTTCCTTTTCTCCATATTATTCTCAACATATCAGATTTTGTATAAAATGCATTAATATATTGAGTAAGATGATACCTCATTATGGATTTTTTTTTTTTTTTGCATTTCCCTGATGACTAGTGATGCTAAGAATTTTTTCACATTTATTTGCCACTTTTGAAAACTACTCTGATTCTTTGCCAATTTCTTAACTGGATTGTATGTTTGTTGTTGATTTTCTTGAGCTACTTATATATTCTGGATATCAATTCTTCATCTAATGCATAGTTTACAAATACCTTTTTCCACTCTGTCAGCTTTCTCTTGATTATGTTGTGGTTTTCCTTCACTGTGCAGAAGATTCTTAGTGGACACAATCCATTTTGTTTATTTTGTTTTAAATACCTGTGCTTTGGTGTCTTATTCAAAGTAAATCATTGCTATTCCAATATCTTAGTGTTTCCCCCATTTCAGTCGTATATTTAGATTTTTCACACAAAAACTTTGTAAAGGGTGTAAGAAAGGGGTTTTGTTTCAGACTTTGGCCTATGTAAACCAAATTCTTCCAACACTGTTTATTGAAGAGATTATCATTTATCCAGGGAGTGTTTTAGCAACTTTTTCAATGATAAATTGGTTGTAGATGGCATAATTTCTGAAATTTCTCTTTTGTTACGTTGATCTATGTGTCTATTTTTTATTGCCAGGATCATGCTGTTTTGATTGCAATAGCCCTGTCATATGTCATGAGATCTGTCACTGTTTTGCTTCTTATTTTGTGTTCATTGTTCAAGTTTGCTCTAGCAAATATTTTTTCTAAATAGAGTACAGATACAAATTTCAGTTTGCTAAACACTATATACCTCTGACTTATCAAGAACATGAGGCAAAAGGAGGTGGCATTGTGATGAAGCAATTAAGCCACCATTTGTATCACTGGCATTCTTTATCCCTGGGTTGATTGGAGGCCTTATTTGCAATCCACTTCTTTGCTAATGCTCCTGGGAAAGCAGTGGATGATTGCACAAGTACTTTGTCCCTGCCAACTACATGGGAGACCTGGAATGAATTCCTAGCTCATTGCTTTAGCCTGACTTTGACTCTGTTTTTTGAAGACATTTTGAGGAGTAAATGAGCAGATGGAAGATTCAACTCTCTTTCTTTGTCTGTCTCTTTCCTTGCCTGAATAATAATTTTTTTTAAAAAAATATGAAGCTGAATTGCTTAGTTTCTATGCTCTTCTGATTCTTTATATTTTAAAAGAGAAATAATATAACACTGAAAGAGAAAACTGGTGAATCTAGTTATAAATAGGACCTGATACTTAATGTTCATGTGTAATAATTGCAAAGTCAATTGAAAGCAATTAAATTGGTTGAAAAATGTTGACTTATCAAATCTATCTAATTATCCTAAATAAAATCTTTAGATTTGGGCCAGTGCCGCAGCTCAATAGGCTAATTCTCCACCTGTGGTGCCGGCACACCGGGTTCTAGTCCCATTCGGGGCACTGGATTCTGTCCCGGTTGCTCCTCTTCCAGTCCAGCTCTCTGCTGTGGCCCGGGAGTGCAGTGGAGGATGGCCCAAGTGCTTGGTCCCTGCACCCCATGGGAGACCAGGAAAAGTACCTGGCTCCTGCCTTCAGATCAGCACAGTGCACTGGCCATCGCGCACTGGCTGCAGCAGCCATTGAGGTGTGAACCAACGGAAAAAGGAAGACCTTTCTCTCTGTCTCTCTCTCTCACTATCCACTCCGCCTGTCAAAAAAATAAATAAATAAAAAATAAAAAAATAAAATCAAAGCATTAGATTTAAACTGAACAGGAAATATCAAATAATAAGTTATTTATACTTAGAATAAATGTTTTTGAATGCAGGAGCACCTAGTAAACCACGAGACAAAGTGGAGCACAAAGATCCCGTTCATTCAGAATATCTATTAAAAGGAAGACTCTCATTTGGCATAAATAGCTTCCACTTGAGTTAACTTCCAAACTGCAAGGGAATAGCACATGTGATGTATGAGATAAAGATGCAAATAACCAAGCAGATGTAGGTCACCAATGAGACCTAAAAATTTCCTAATTCCTAAAAAGTATGCCTTTTAGACTCTAGTCATAGTAGCTTATACATCATGAGAATCAGAGCTCATTGCCTTCTGTAATTCTGTATTAATGAGAGCTACTTCTACATTCAACATTTACCTACCACAATCAAAGTCTTTCCTTCTCCCCTCCTGCTTTCCTTCCTTCCTTTGAGGTTTACTTTTTACATTGTCATTGACTCAAAAGCACATTTTAATGTGAATTTCCACCCAGTACCTGACATGAAATAGATGTCTTCCACATTTTTGTTGAATTGACTCATCAGGATCTCGGCTATTCAGAGAAGGCATAAGTGTGGGATCTGACTGATATATTAGTCTCCTGTGATTATAGCAATCCTTGATACCATGACCACTCTGATAGGAAGCACGGCATGAAAAAAAAAAAAATAAATGAGGTGTTTCATTGCAATATCATATAATGTTCTTATTTCTTTTTGCTTTTTTCTCACAGTGGAGGGGGTAAAATGTTCATGAATATCAAGTTTAAAGTACTTTTTATTCCTTGAAATTAGATGATGTATTCGCTTTATTTCCAGAAAGTAGGTTTTGACATATTTGCTGGCTGGTTTTTCATTTTTCTATTTGAACACAAGTCATTGGAAAGTAAAGCAGACAAGAGCAAGAAAAACATTCCTAGAAAACTATTTTGTTAACTTTCATGAGTGCCAGGTATTCCCCATTGGAGATGTAAAATAACATTGTTTATAGGGTGAATTTTTGTGTTTTACTAGGAGATTAGGCAAGATTTACCAGATCACTAACTTAAGTCTATCATATTGATCATCTTGAGAAAAAAGCAAGATACTTTATTTCATGGAACCAACAATTTCTTCAGGTATTTTTCAGGGCATTATTTTTTAAAGAAATATAAAGCATTTATGCTGAGTGAAATAAGCCAATCCCAAAGGGACAAATACCACATGTTAACCCTGATAGGTGACAACTAACTGAGCACCAAAAAGGAAACCTGTTGAAGTGAAATGAACACTATGAGAAATGGTGACTTGATCAGCCCTCACCCTGACGGTTGATGAACAACTTAATATGTTATCCCTCTTAGTATTTTTTTGTTTGTTCTACTTAATACTTTTGGTTGAATACTGTAATCAATACACAATTCTTCTTATGTGCTGAAACTTAACTGAAAAGTGATCGCTGTTAAATATAAGAGTGGGAATAAGAGAGGGAAGAGATGTGCAATTCGGGACATGCTCAAGCTGACTTACCTCAAATGGTAGAGTTAGAACAATACCAGGGGATTCCAATTCAATCCCATCAAGGTGGCATGTACCAATGCAATCTCACTAGTCCCAATGATCAATTTCTGTTCACAATTGATCATAATGAAAGGACTAAGAGTCAAAGGGATCACATAAACAAGAATAGTGTCTGCAAATACTAGCTGATAGAATAAAAATGGGAGAGAAGGATCCAACATGGGAAGTGAGATACGCAGCAGACCCATAGAATGGCAGATGTCCTAAACAGCACTCTGGCCTCAGAATCAGCCCTTAAGGCATTCGGATCCATCTGAAAAGCCCATGAGAGTATTTTAGGCATGGAAAGCCAAGACGGTCTGGGGAAAAAAAAAAAAAAAAAACCTAAATGAAAGATCTCCGCAAGTGAGATCCTAGTGGAAACAACGGGTCATCAAAGAAGGAGGTACCTTTCTCTAAAGGGAGGAGAGAACTTCTACTTTGACCATGGCCTTGTCTAAATATGATCAGAGTCAGTGAACTCAGGGGGCTTTCATAGCTTTGGCAGCTCATGACAAGAGCCTAGGGTGATTACTGATGCCATAAACAAGAGTGTCAATTGGTAAAGTCAACAACAGGAGTCACTGTGCACTTACTCCTCATGTAGGATCTCTGTCCTTAGTGTGCTGTATATTGAGATTTAATGATATAATTAGTACTCAAACAGTATTTTTCACTTTATGTTTCTGCGTGGAAGCAAACTGTTGAAATCTTTACTTAATGTATGCTAAACTGATGTTCTGTATATAAAGAGAATCGAAAATGATAAAAAAAGAAATATAAAGCATACTTACTAAAACTAAATATAATTTGCAATTTCTTGTTTAAATGAAAAATTCCTGGCACACTCTTATCATGATTAACATGTATTGTTCTGAAATAATATGACTTATAGAAACGTGATCCCCAATATACAGCCTCTATAACTGAAGTCAAACTGAGGACTAGGTCAAGAACACAAATTGTTCAGTTTTGTTTTTGAATGTTACAGCAAATTTAGAAAGGATAATGATATTTTCTATTGAGCTTAGAGTTTGTTTGATATGTTATAAAAATTCTATAGTTTTGTCTCATTAAGTGAATAAATGAAAAAATTTTCTTATCTTAATTTTTAGCTCATTTTCTCTTTCAATTTTTAAGATAAACTCTGCTTTTCTGCCTCAAATTTCAAATCACACATGCTTGTATTTAGAGAAGCATTAGTTGATTTGTATAAGAAGCACTGTTTTTTCAGGCTTTTACCCATGGGGATATTATTTCTGCTTTTCTAGCACAATGGCTTTTTGAATATTTCATAGCTATTCTTGAGTTGAGTTGATTCACTGACACCTGTCTCAGAATGGCAAGTATTTTGCATTCACCTTGTCTGTGTTTTCTAAACTCACACATCTTTTATTTTTGCTTGAGGAGAAGATTATAAATGCAAGAATGAATAATTAGCCACCTTGTCTACCTGTTTTATAGCAGTCATCCTTGACTATCTCACTCTATCTGTAAAGCGTTCTCATGAGAACATTAACAACAGCAAATTATGAAATACTCAACTCAAACATAGAATCTAGGATGGAGTACACAGTGATAAACAAAAAGGAATGTGTGCCTAGGTGTACATGAACAACCTAACATGGGAAAACTTACCAGAAAAAGTCAAGCAATGGTAAAAATAAGGGCTTGATAGGAAAGGGGATGGCATGCTGAAATAAATAGGGACACAGACTGGATTTAAACCCCAAAAGTGTAGTGTTCAGAAAGGAGCAGTAAAAGGAAATCTGCTAGCCTGCCTTGTTTGAAAAGATAAGCACAAAATGGAAATCAATAGTGTACTACATCAGAGTATACTATTTATTATGCATTGATTATTCACAATGCAACTGACTGTATGCAAACAAGTTAATTTCATGAGTTCTACTTTCAGCAGGGTTACAGTACCCCACTCAGCAATAGATGCAGTGGAAAGCCTGCTGAACTAGAAATCAAAAGCGACTGAGCCTAGGTTCAGATTAGGTGCTGTGTTGTTTTTTTAATAAGACCCCACTTAAGTTATTTAACTGAAATGTTTACCTTTTTCTTTTTCAAGCAGAGAGAAAATACTCTGAGAATCAAATCATGTGAAAAGGCTTTTAATATATGTGAAATGTAGTACAAATTTTCAATAGTATATATAGATAGAATGTGTAAGATGTGTGAAACCTCATTAGATTTTCACCACACCTTGATGTCGGTGTTTGTGTGTGGTGAGTACAACATAATTGAAGTGTGTATACACCTTAACGTATTTTTAGCACAATTAATTAGGGGCATTTTTAGATCTATTTTCATTCCCTCTTATTATTTTTATTAATCCTTGTAATTTTTTTATTTATTTTCATCTTTGATATACATTCCAAATATGCTTCTTTTTAATTTCAGAAAAATAGAGATAAAATAGGAAAATCAAACAAAATAATTCATACTTCATTTCTCACACAAAGGATCAAAGAATTCAAGTCCCAAGGCAACATGAGGGAAGCAATTATAAGATTGCACTTAAATCAAAATGAGCAGTTGAAATAAAGAAGGGATGCTTGTTGCAAATAGCTAGATCACATAAGATGAGAACTTTGACCCACACACACAACTTTTGCCTTTTCGTTTTTTTTTTTTTTTTTTCCAGGCAAAGTTAGACAGTGAGAGCAAGAGACAGAGAGAAAGATCTTCCTTCCATTGGTTCACCCCCGAAATGGCCACTATGGCCAGGCGTGCTGCTCTGATCTAAAGCCAGGAGCCAGGTGCTTCCTCCTGGTCTCCCATGCAGGTGCAGGGCCCAAGCACTCCTGGGCCACAGCAGAGAGCTGGACTGGAAAAGGAGCAAACGGGACAGAATCCGGTGCCCCAAACAGGACTAGAACCCAGGGTGCCGGCGCCACAGGCGGAGGATTAACCTAGTTAGCTGCGGCGCCAGCCTGCCTTTTTCATCAGAACATTAAAAGACATATTTAACAATTAGCAAATAATTCTTTAATTAAACATTTAAATTCAAACAAATTTCTGTCTAATAAACAATCTTATGGACAAGATAGGCTCATGGTGAAAATATATGAGCAATGAGGAAACCAATTAATTCATCTCATCTCAATTCCTTTGAAGTCAGGAAAGGCATATTTAAAACAAAGCAAAATGAAATAGATTCAAATTATTTTGTGTTGCAGGTTTTTTTAATTAAGTTCTGATTCTGAAGTGAATAATAGCTATAGCTAGATATGTATTACAGTATATATTCTTTAAAAGATTTATTTATTTGAGAGACAAAATTACAGACAGAGGGAGAGACAGAGAGAAGTCTTCCATCCCCTGGTTGACTCCTCAAATGGCCACAGTGGCCCCAGATGAGCTGATCTGAATCCAGGAGCCAAGAGTTTCTTCAGATTCTCCCAAATGGGTGCAGGAGCCCAATCACTTGGCCCATCTTCTACTGCTTTCCTAGGCTATAGCAGAGAGCTGGTCATGAACCATAAAAGGAATGCTGGAAAGTATGTGAGGAAAGGAGAAAGGAAGGAACAAATGAAGGAAGGGAGTATAAGAGGAGGAGAGGGAGGGAGGTAGGGAGGGAGTGAGAGAGGGAGGGAGGAAGGACGGAAGGAAGAAAGGAAGGAAATGAGGAAGGGGGGGAGGGAGGGAGAAAAAGGGAGGGAGGAATGTCGGAAGGGATTAAATGGTATGCTGTGCATTATGAAAAGAATTTCTGGGGATTCTAGCCTAACTATAATAATAGACAAATATTCTAATGTCAGCTCAGAAATTTAGGACCTGAGTAGGAACCCTAGATGAGCTTATAGTATAATTTCTGAAGTGATCAACTTAGTACAATAAAATCTATGTTATCTAAGCTAAATTTACACTTGCCTTCTTATGCAATAGGATCAATATAAAACAAAAGTGTAAAAGAGCTTATTGTCAAAAAAGTTTCCATATGTTTCTTTTGGGTAAGTGAATATCCAATTCAATATTTTCTACCACATTACTTATTCTTCTAGAGACCAAAGACTTCCATCATTTCAGAATGCTGTGTTCGGGTGGAAAGTCTCTCGTTTTACTTCTGAAGACAGAAGAATGCAACATATATATTTAGAATTGGAGTTTATTTTTTGAAAAACCAGTGCCAAGAAAAACATACAAGTTAAGTAGAACAACTCAATTCTGTTGCATGTTTTCAAAATTTTCATTTCTTCTTAGACTGCAGTATCCTTTGGTACTTTGTACCCTTTGACATATGTAATGTTGTTTTAACATTTAAAAATAATTCACTATCATTTCAGTATACAATATTTTGTTTATAGTTATAATGCCATAAGATAGCATTTATTTGCTGTATGAATTTCTATTTTTAAAAGATGTATTTTCTTTATCTGAAAGGTAGAGTTACAGAAGCAATGAGAGATAAACAGAGAGATCTTCCATCTGTGGGTTAATGCCCCAAATGGCTACAATGGCCAGGGCTGCGCCACACTGAAGCCAGGAGCTAGGAGCTTCTCCCTGGTCTTCCACATAGGTGCAGGAGCCCAGGGATTTAGATCATCTTCCACTGCTTTCCCACGAGCATTAGCAGGGTGCTGGATTGGAAGTGGAGCATCCAGGATCTGAACCAGCACCCACATGAGATGCCAGTGTTGTAGGCAGCAGCTTTACCAATCACAACACAATGCCGGCCCCAATTCCTTAAGAGAAATTTCACTCCACATGCAGAGCTATTTTATTCATCTACTGAAGTATAATGAGAATATTTAGCATTAAATATCTATAATAATAATTATTTACCCAGTTAAGAGATATTCTTTTTTCAAATGCTAAAAATAACATCCCTTAAGTTTGATCTTCATACTTTCTTCTGTGAAGTCACCTAGGTAATATGCTATACTCTGTAGAGAAGAAGAATTCATTTTGCTTTAAATAGAAAACCAAATCCTGTTACTGGATGCTGGTGTGTTTTGGTTGTTGGGTTCTATTTTCTCTTCCACTCTTAACTTGTCTCTCTTTAAGTTTGGGTTGCCAGAAAAGACAGGTGGTGCATAAAGTTTACTTAACACAGTACCAATTTTAGCTCCACAGCAAACGTGAGTCAGATCCAGTAGAAACTGATGCTTAACTGGGAGAGAAGTAACAGTAAAGTAAGTAAGTAAGAGAAAGATCTTTTTACACCTTTTTATACCATTTAACATTTTCTCTTGTTCCACTTGGACGTGCCACGGAGACCTGAAATATAGATTTATACAGATTAACAAATCAATGTTGCTGATTAATTCTGTGCCAGGCACAGAATATACAATATAAAATGTAATTCAGTCTGTTAACATCTCTGCACAATAGCTATTATTTTATGCACATTTTACAAATGAATGATCTGAGGTTTAAAGTAATGATATGACCTATCCAAGACTGCATGTAGCTAAAAAAATGAATCTCAAATATAACATACATGGATCAGTAGGTAGACCAATGATTCCAAACCAGGGGAAATTTTGCCTTCCCAAAGGCATTCATTTGGTAATGTTAAGAGGAGGTATTTTGGATTTTCACAACAGGACAAACAAAAGCAAGACATCTGATATATAAACACAAAGAATACTGCCAAACATCCCACAATGCACAGGACTGATCTAAAACAACTGATTGTCCAGCTCAAAATGTCCATAGTGCTGAATTTCACAAACCCTGAAATAGAGCTTTTCATCTCTAAGTTCGTTTTTCTTCTTATCACAGCACTATTCTCTCTTCTGAGCCTAAAAATGAGTCTATCAAAGCAGCTATGAAGGTGATTTGGCCCAGGGCTCAAAATAAAAAGTATAAAATGGAAAACTGCCATATCATCATTCACACAATATATTTACTGACCCGCAGCCAGCTATCTAGGGTAGATTGAGTTGAGCAATTATTATTCATCACTTTCAAATGTGATAAGAACTCATATGTGTATATGTGTGTATGTGCATGTATGTATGTGTATAGATACACAGAAAAATAACTCAAGCAAGTAGCATATGCTGAATGAAAGCATGGACTAGGTAATAAAAGGCAATGCCAACACTTAAAGGTGTTTAACATATGCCAAGAATATCTCTGAGACAGACACTATTATCAACATTTCTAATTTATAACAAAGAATCAAGTTCAGAAAGCTTAAGTTACTTTTTCAAAAATCAAGTATTAAGTTTCAGAGTTAGAAACACTGGCATCTGGCTTCAGCATCTCTGTTATTGTTAAGTATAGAATACTTACACTGGTACAGGTTGCCATGGAAATTACAAGAAAAGCATTTCTATGAGAATGCTACTGGCTCAAGGTGGGTTGGTAGGAAGAGGAAGCTGATATATTTAGAAGATTGGGGAGGCTCGTCAGAGAAATGGGACAGGAAGTGAAAAGGTGCCTATTGCATTTGATACACACTGACTAGAATAGATATTATGTAGAAACATAGTAGGAGCTACTACTGTACAGAAATCAAAAGCATGCAATATTTGTTCATCTGATGACTTCATTCCTACTTCAGTGAAAAGTTAAGATCTTCTGGTGTAACCTAGTTGTCTTCAGCTTATTATGTCAGAACATTTGACAATTATTAATTTCTCCTTAACAAGGCTGTGCACAGGAACTATACACATCACACTGCCTAGATCTCATCTCCTGTCTCCTCTAAAATCTCAGTATAACAATATCCTTCCCCTATCTCACATAGGTTCCATGAGGCCAGAGATTGTGTTGCATTCACCGCTGTATAAGTAGAGCCTAGCACAATGTCTAGTAGAACACATATTGTTAAATATACTTGGGCCCTAGCCGGCGCCACGGCTCACTAGGCTAATCCTCCGCCTTGCGGCGCCAGCACACCAGGTTCTAGTCCTGGTCGGGGCACCGGATTCTGTCCCGGTTGCCCCTCTTCCAGGCCAGCTCTCTGCTGTGGCCCGGGAGTGCAGTGGAGGATGGCCCAAGTGCTTGGGCCCTGCACCCCATGGGAGACCAGGAGAAGCACAACAAATAACTTTTTTTTCTTTGAGTACTTTACCTGCTGCCTGCATATATGCTTGGGTCCTGTTGAAAAAAAATATTTTAAAGTCACTGCCAGCTTAAGCTCCTGAATCAGGTCATATTAAGATTGAGTTTCTATTGCTAGGAAACGAGTTACAAGATTATTTGTTTTTAGAACTTCTGGATTTGGGAATTACAACAAGGGACTATGGACCTACTGAATGTAGTGATTCTATCATTTAGTAACAAAATAGCAATGAAAGAGAAAAGAGCAGGAGAAAAATTCTATTAGAGAAGAGCAAAACAAAATATAAAAGCAAAGCACCGAAGTTAAATACACAACTAAAGTGAACTAATTTCTAAAATTTCTTCAAAGGACCCAATTTCACAAAGTATGCTTTATTACTGTGTTTTTTTTTAAGTACTTTCTCTTTCAGATTCAAATATTTACAAGCATTTTGTCTATTCCAATCATATTCTCTTGAGTCATTTCTTGTTCTAATTCCTTTTTAATTATTTAAAATGCACAGAGACAAAGACAGAGATTGCCATCTGTTATTTCCCAAATGCCCCCACCAGCAGGGGCTGAGTCAGCCAAAGATCTTTCCCCATTTTTACATGTGAGGAACTGAGGCTTAGAGGTTAACTAAAATTTAAGCAGCAGTTGGTGAGGTTAAACCCAATCTTGGAGCTAGCTATTCCACATCTAGATTTTCTTTGTGTGTGTGTGTGTGTGTGTGTTTGACAGGCAGAGTTAGTGAGAGGGGCAGGGGGAGAGAGAGAGAGAGAGAGAGAGAAAGAGAAAGAGAAAGAGAAAGAGAAAGAGAAAGAGAAAGAGAGAAAGGTTCCTTTTCTGTTGGTTCACCCCCCAAATGGCAGACACGGCAGGTGCGCTGCATGGATCCGAAGCCAGGAGCCAGGTGCTTCCTTCTGGTCTCCCATGCAGGTGCAGGGCTTAAGGACTTGGACCATCCTCCACTGCCTTCCCGGGCCACAGCAGAGAGCTGGACTGGAAGAAGAGCAACTGGGACAAAATCTGGTGCGCCAACCAGGACTAGAACCCAAAGTGCTGGTACCGCAGGCAAAGGATTAGTGAAGTGAGCCACGGCACCTGCCCTACATCTAGATTTTCAACTACCTCATATCACTGGGGGGAAAAAGAAGAATGACTTTCCAATTAAAAAAAAACATGAAGCAAGTGGCAGACATAATAATTTTTCGTCATAGTTCTCTTTCCTAGAAAAATATCAGAGAGGGTAATCTATGCCTACTGCCTTAACTTTGTCTTTAATTAATTTTTAGTCTATGCATTCTTGTTTCTACCCATAGAACATCTCTGATCTATTCTTGGTAATGTAATGTCTGTTACCAATGGACACTATTGCTCCCACAACTTATCTTACTTCTCAGCAGAAATCAATATAGTTTAAAACTTTAAAATTTAAAACTTTCTGTTTGAACAAGCATTTTTTTCTGTAATAGTTTTTGATAGCATAGTGGCCCTCTTACTTCTCTTATTGTCCCTTAACATTTTCATCTGGTTGCATTTTCTCTGCCAAAGCTTTAAATGTTGAAAGTCCTAGAGGAAAAGTTCTGAGACATTTTTGTTTTCAATTCTTCATTTATTATCTAGAGACAAAGTTACTTTCCTGGGTAAAATTACTAATACCATTTGACAAATTTCAGACTGTCTACTACTTATTTAGATTTTTCATAAATCTCTTAGCTCCGAGATGGAATTCAGTGTCTTCCTCCCGAACCTTTTGCTGCTTCTGATTAAGCAATTGCTCTAAGTCACCCTGTCATCTGGCTAATTCCAGTCATGTTTAGCTGGTCTGTTCACTTTTGTGATGCTAATTCACTATAGGTCATAAAATGAAATTTTCTAAAAGTAACAAACTTTCTGTATTAAAACTAAAACAAAAGTTTAGGTGTTTGGCACAGCAGTTAGGATGTGCACAGAACGCCCTCATCCCATATCGGAGTGCCTGGGTTCAAGTCCGATGTCCCATCTCTACTTCCAATTTCAGCTTCCTGGACAACACCAAATTAGACAATATCAGGCAGGTTCAGAGTGGTATGGCTGTATTCTTGGACAACACCAAACTAAGAACCTTTATAGGAAAATGCAACATGTTTCTGTGAAAGAGAAATTGTGATTAAATTACAATAGTTAGGAGAGCCACAGAATAAAAAACAATTGAATGTAACATCATGGAGGCTAAATAGTACACTGATTCCTAAAGACGAATATTCACTTTTGTGACCTAAATCCTATTAGTTAAAAAGAATTGATGAATATTAATTGGGTTTAGAAAGCAGTTGTGAATTTGACCAAGGCAACTATGTTGAATGATAGAAGGAAAGCCCATAATAAATTGTACTGTAGAGCAAATGACAGATAAAGAAGTGGATAAGTGAAAATTTTACCTAAACTTCACTCTTCCCTCAGGACCTAAATTTTCTCTCATTATTCAAGAAGATAATACAGTAATGAAATTCTAGTCATGTTACTTGAAATTAAATGCAACACTACATCTAGATGTCTTAAGGAATGTAAATAGTTTATTCAGATATACCTTTCACTGACAAAATATTTCAAATTATTAAACAGATATTCAGAGAAAGTTGTTATAAAATACTGTATATTTATAAATATAATGTTTATAAATAGTAAATCACAATATCTATACATGTTAGTGTTACTAATTCAAATTGTATTTACCATAATGAAATTTTTTTTTTTTTTTTTAGGAGTAGACAAATTGTCTTAATGGTGAAGCATAATTTATTTTGTAAAGATATGCTTATTAGAAATGGGGAAAAGAGTACATCTGAGTATTAAGGTTACTTAATGACTGTAGAGAGATAGTTAGTGTCATCAGGACCTATTGCTTCCCTGTGATTAGACATAATGAAATTTTGATGTACATTATCACTTATATATCCAAAATGAAAATGAAAATATCCAAAAATCTAAAATATATGATAGCAAGCATTTGGTTTAGCAGTTAAGATGCTGATTAAGATACTCACATCTCGTATCAGAGTACCTGGACTCAGTGTCTGGCTCAGGCTCCTGACTCCAGCTTCATGCTAATGCACTTGTTAGAAAGCTGTGGTGATGGCTCAAGTAACTGGGTTCCCGCCTCCCACATGGGAGACTCAGATTGAATATCTAGCTCCCAGCTTTGGCTGGCAGCATTTGCAGAGACTCAGTGGATGGAATCTCTCTTTCTCTCTCTCTCCTCATCTGTCTCTGTCTCTCACTCTCTCTCTCATCCCTTCCTCTTCTCAAGTAAATAAAATCTTCAAAGTATCATGGAAGAAAGAGAAAATTTATCTGAAGGGAAAAAGTGACCAAAGAAAAACTAGCTTTCACAGACAGATAAAAAATAAAAAAAAAAAAACTATATATGGAGGAAACATTAAGTAGTGAAAAAGCTGTAGACAAATGCTTAGACTAGTTTAAAGCCAATAAATGTGAGAGCTAATTTGAACATGGAGTGACAAGAAATCCTTGATCAAAACAATAATGTACAGAATGTTTCATCAAGTTGAACCAGCACAAATTTGGGAAAGATGTGTTTTCAACACTGAATATTTATTAGCACGTGACACATTAAAATTGAAAAACAAATATAACAAAACGTCTTGTTTTTTGCTAAATAATATTTTTCATAAAACTTTCAAGAATAAGATTGAAAACTCTTACACATATTTTTATGTGGGGAAACATACATTAAGGTGCCAAAGCACAACCAAGCAGTTGGTGACATTTTTGCTTTGAAGCACAAAACCTTTATGTATCTGCCAAAACGACAAATCTTTTTAGGATGGCACAGCTCCAGTTTGATAGTTATTTTGTCAGTCTGCATGCTAAGAAGGTAGATTTTTAAAACATTTAAAATCAGATGCAAACCCAGAAAGTGATAGTTACCGAAAATATCATATACCCAACAACCAGGATACAGGAGCACAGCAGCAGAGATATGATGGGGAAGACTCAAGATGGAGTAAAAGGATAGAAATATACATAGCATTAGATTGCGAACACTCTGGGAAGAAAACCAATTTCATATCTCTTTCATTTGATATTCCTTATATATTCATATTTGTTCAATATGTATTTACTTATATTAGGGTGAGCATTTCTGATAATTATCTTATTTGTTTCATGTTTTCTTTCTACTTGAGAGAACTATGTGATACACTGAAAGTGCAACCAATTTAAAATTAACAATCTTTGTAGAAACACAGGCGATAACAGAAATAACTTTGTTTGTGATAGCAGTCCTGGGCTTGGCATCTCTGACCTATCTAAAATTGTAGGTCACCTTCCATCTCCAAAACCAGGCATTTATCTCAGCATTTTACCCTTAGGTCTTATATTATCAAATACACACATTTTATTCACTATCTTGTTATGACTTGTCCATGAGAATTAAAGTTATGTGAAGCCCAAAATAAAAGCAGATCCATACTTCTGACTGAGAGAAAACAATTGACCATTGACTCTGTACCAACTGTGTATCTAGAACTGCCTCTCATAAATTGGATTCTGTTATATCCATCATCATGAAGGTAGTGAGTACCACTAGTGATCTATCAAAAGGTGTGAAATGTATATTATTGAGATTCTGGAGGACCAGAGAGAAAAAAGAAGCTACATAAGCAGATAGCCCAACTACCCTATGATTGCACAAGAAACCATCCTTCAGTTCATTCCTATGGTCTTAGGGAAGAAGCAAGGCATCTTAAAAGGAAAGCAGAAAGAGTGGGAAAGAGAGCTAAATCTTGATTTACTAAATTAGCATGATATATGATCAAAATTAAAATAAACCGTGACTTCAGCAGAGCTACATTTTGGAATAGGATTGATGAACAGCAGGCAGGGAACCCTTTTAAATGTTGTATCTGAGAGGGATACACCTGATACTCCATGGAAGGTGAAAGGAGAAATAACCCGAGATAATATGTGTCCAATGTCCTTGCCATATACTCAAGAGCCTGAAAGGAATAAGACTAGAAGATCCAAAACAGATAACTCTGTGGTAGAAGCATGAGAGGACATTTAACTGTGAGAGCTAAGTGTGAAAATTTTTGTGTCACAAATTAACAATACTCACCTGCAATATTTACTAACTAAGAAACTCCAATCAATATTAGTCAGGTTTCATCATTAAGCACCAATTATTGGCATAATATACAAATGAAGAGCCATTATGGCATAGACATAAATCAATCAAAGGACTACTTGCTGAGCATGAATATTTAATATATCATCAAAAGAAGGAAAAAGAAAAGAAGAAGCACTAAGCTTCCCATGTAACACTATACCTCAGGGAGACCAACTGATCACTTTTTTGAAGTTAATTACAGTGGTATAGTTCTGCATACATTCCTATGGACATATTTATAAGGGTACAGCTTAAAAACTTACCATGGGATTCCAAATCCCATTAAGTAAAAATGTCATCTTAAATGTTAAAGTGACCATATTAAGTGTTAAAGTGATCATATAGATTAAGTGTTAAAGGGACCATATAAATAAGATCAAGTGTCTGATAATAATAATAGATAGAATTAAAAAGGAGAGAATGTTCCAACATGGAAAGCAGTCCACACAGCAGACTCATAGAATTATAATCACTTTAAATAGCACTCTGACCTCAGAATCAGCCCTTAAGTTATTCTGGTTTGGTAGAAAAGCCCATGAGAGCATTTCAGGCATGGAAAGCCAAGAACTCTGGCAAAAAAAAACAAACAAACAAACAAAAACACCTAAATGAAAGATCTCTGCGAGTGAGATCCCAGTGGAAAGGACAGGTCATCAAAGAAGGAGGTACCTTTCTCTGAAGGAAGGAGAGAACTTCCACTTTGACTATGACCTTGTCTAAATATGATCAGAGTCAGTGTCCTACATGAAGGATTTCTGTGAGAGAGAAACCAGTGGAAAGAGGCGGCCATCAAAGAAGGATGTACTTTTCTCTGATGGGAGGAGAGAACGTGCACTTTGCTTATGGCCTTATCTAAATACTGAAAGAGATTATGGATTCAAAAGGCTTCCATAGCCTTGGCAGCTCATTTCAAGAGTCTCAGGTGATCACTGACATCATACATAAGAGTGTTAATTGTTAAATTAACATTAGGAGTCATTGTGCACTTACTTCCATGCAGGACTTCTGTCCTCAATGAATTGTATTATGAGAATTAACTGTAAAATTTGTTCTCAAATAAAATGTGTGTGTGTAAATTGTTGAAATCTTTACTTAGTATTGAATTGGTCTTCTGTGTATTAACTTAATTGAAAATGAATCTTACTGGAGAATGGGACAGGATATGGGAAAGATAGGAAGAGGCAGGGTGGGAGTGGGCATGGAAGTGTGTGTATGGGAGAGAAGAATCACAATATTCCTAAAGTTGTCTTTAATAAATTTTTATTCATTAAATAAAAGATTCTTTGGGAAGTAACTAAATAAATAAAGCATCCCTTTATTGCTTTAAAAAAATTTATAGTGGGTTTCTTTTGTTCTGAAAGAGCCAGAAGCTTATCATCACAGAGATGGAGACTTCTTCCAAGTACGGATTTACTTTTCATTGCTAGAAAACTGCACTCAGCATTAATATCCTTGAGGTTAAGGAATGTATTTAACTCTATATGGGCATTAAATTCCAGACCCTGTAAGTGTTCAACTAAAAGATTCATTTAACTGAATGCAACGGTGGGCCCATGATGATGGAATCTGCTAGTTATATCAAGAAAACATTAGCAGCAAGCTGGTCTCTCACAATACAGGGATAGAATACTAAAGAGATAAGCTGCTCCTGAGAAACATTCAGCCCATGGGCCATAAATGGCCCCTTAAATCCTTGAGTTTCACTGCTAAGGCAATCAAAAGCAGGACTAGAGCTTTCTTAAGTTGACAATTTTGTATGGACCATAAATGATATTGTCAATATCCAAGTGGCCTTTGACAGATACAAGGTTTGCCACTCCTTAGAAAAATATTCTGCAATGATGCAGTATAATCATTCAGGATTCAGCAAATGTACTAAATCAAAGTCATGGTTCTTTATCCTGGAAGCCAGAGGTCAGTGTGCCAGCATGGTTGGGTTTTGGTAAGGTACTCTTCCTACTTCCAGATAGCCACCTTCTCGCCATTTGTTCTCACAGACTTTTTTTTTTTTTTTCTGTTCAAGTGCTTGCATAAAGAGATCTCTCTCTGTTCTTTCCCTTAAAAGGCCATGGATCCCAGGGTATTAGGATCTTACTCAGATGACCTCATGTAAACTTAATTGCCTCTTACATACAAATACAGTTCTGTTGGCAGTTATGGTTTCAATATAAAATTTGTGGAGGGAAGAATTCAGTCCAAAGCAGGAAGCAAAAAGAAATGCAAGTGAAGCTCCAGATGATTTTAAGTGTAACTGAAATTGACACATACAGCAACACTGGCTCGAGAAATTGGGGGAGTCTAACTTTTTAAGCAATTGATTTTACGGTACAGAAAATATTAAAACATTATAGTAAGATTTGGTTAGGAGCTGGCACTATGGTGTAGCAGGTTAAGCTACCACTCTCTCTCATTCTCTCTCTCTGTAACTCTACATTTCACAAATATTTGGTTAAATATGATCCTCAGGATCATGCATAATTGGACTATATCTCCATTTTTTTCTACTTAGTTATACTTTAGTTACACTACCATTTTGAGTTATGTATTCAAGAAGCATTTGGTTTATTTATTTGGATTAAATTGAATTTCAGTGGAGGACTACAGAGGGCCTTGATTTGTTCTGTTATTGAGAAATTGAAACTCAATAATTTATGAAATTCCCTTTTCTCCAGAGTAGGTAAAAATTACATACCTCTCTATGGCCCTAAAAATTAAAAAAAAAAAAAAACTGAATTGCCAATCTATCAATAATCACTTTTAACATTTTGTCTTACAGTCTTTTCCTCACAGCCTGAATCAGATGATCTCAGTTGTCCTTCAAGTTCACACAATAAGTGTGTGCACATAGATCCCGGATAGGTAGTTTAGGAAAAAAGGGGATGGTGGTAGTGTATAATAAGGACAGCTAAGCTGTTTCACAAAGCCAGATCTGAAGTCAGTCCTGTTATGAGTCTCATAAGATCTTCAGCACTTACCTATATATTACAGGACATTTTCTGCTCACTGGAGTTTGGGCAGTATTGATTTTTTCTAAAATGTTTATTGATTTAGATATTTTGCACAACATAAAGCATTAATGTCTGAGTTGAGTATGTCTTGTCTCTAAAATACTCAAATTCTTAAAAGCCACAGCTGTTAAATATATAGATGCAGCAAATATGATGTATGTGTCATATCAAAGGGTGATGGGGGAACTCTAGGATATTTTAGGTATAATAAATTGCAGAAGTTCACTTTCCTTTAGTGAAATAAATAGCTATTACAGTTTATGCAGAGCATGTAAGATATAAATTTATTCAAATTGTACTTTGAGAAGGAAGAGATCTTTTTTAGATAAAAACTATAAAATCTAAATTTATTTTATTGGTCCTTGTGAATGTTGAGAAATCATCAAAAATGCTGAATTTATGGAGAGGAACAACTTTGTGTAGCATATATGCGATATCCACAAATTAAAATTTGCAAGAGATGTCTCATTTTTAAATTTTCATTTAATCTGATTAAACTCAATGGAGATTGATGAAGAACACTAGTTTAGTAGTCTCGCTGAGAAACTGAGATAAATTATTTTAGCATTTTTCTTACTCCAGAGAATTATGTTAAACCCTAGGAGTGTCATAAAATGTACTTCTGGATAGCTCCTCTGATTTTCTACTCTTGCTCGTTACCACACAGAACCATTATTTCTGGTTTCTAGGGTCTCTTGAAACCCATAGGAACAACTGTATCAGTAGAAACTAAAACATGGGGATGGGTATTAGTTAGTTTCTACCTTAAAAATGTGATGATAAATTTAATAAATTTCACCCTTTGTAACCAGGTTTCTGGTGGTGAAAAGACAGGCATATGGAAATGATGGAAATATGAGGCAAACGTCCTTGCTATCTGTCAATGTGAGAAATGAAATGTGTGAAAAACAGAGTAGGAGGAGCACCCTCAAATGAATGAAGAATATCTGCACGGACAGAAGGAAGTACCGAGAAACATGTTTTGAAGTATTTCCATTTCCCAAACTCTATATAAGGGATCCAGTCGTTCCTGCACCCCTTGGTTGAAGAGCCATAGAGAAACTAAACAATTGATGAATTGCAAGGCTTAGTTCAGGAAAAAGGAAGCCTCAAGTGTGAGACCTTTCTGATCAAGGAAAAGTGTTCCTTGTTAAGACTTAAGTGATTGAATAAGACCAGTACTGCTTCAGGAATCACCTATCTAGAAAATAGCCCAGATTAGTAGCATTGCAGCGTTTGCCAGGGAGCATCCAAAGTCGTCATATGGAGTCAAGGCCTGGTCTCCATTCCCTGCTCTCTTTTGCAGCTTTGGTTTCAATTTTATCTAGAAATTATCTAGGAAACGAATAAGGAAGAGAAGGAGGAAGTTATCTTGAAGATTTGTGTTGACATGAAAGAACCAGAGACTAAATATGAGACTCCAAAATTTCATTGAAAATTTATTCATTCATTCGTTTTTTTCTGTGAACCCTTTGAAGCTCCCTTGTTTCAAATTAGATTGCGTGTATCAGGCTGAACTACATTTAGTTAGTTTTCTATTTTGTCCAGCAATAGATATATAGATAATATGGAGATGGAAAGTTTTCACAGAGAAATAAACAAATTACAGGAAATTAACATTGTAAGTTTTCTGTGCATAGAGTATAATTCTGTGATCCTATAAACAATAACATGAAACTCTAAAGAGTATAGCAGTGAACTTGAGTGACCACTATAAGGCCAATTTATAAATAGATAATTTGTTCATTTATAGTGTATTGTCTTTATTTGACCCAAGACCATGATTTGCCTCCTCCATCATTTTATTTCATACTAATCTAGAGTTTTTCCAATAATAGGTTCAGATATCACCCACCAATAGAAGATTTCATTTTCTAATGAACATCTTGATGTGAAAGGCCTTCTAAGATAAAGAAATGAATATTTAATTTACTAGAAGAACCAAGAGCACGTGGTCAAAAATAACAGTAAGAATTTTGAACATTTGTAGCATCTTCACTATATGTCATGAACTAGCCTAAAATCTTTATATATTTTTGGATCAGTTTGTAGCTATTGAGCATAAATAGTATAGTATGTATTTGTAGAAATTTCCTAAAATTTCTTGAAATATTTATAAAACTGTTCAACCAGCTGGGCATTTTGTCAGTAACAAATATTTGTCAAGCAGAATATAAAACATTCAAATAGCATGTATGATATAGAGAATATCGTTTGTAACTTTAACCAAAAAAATAGTAAAGGAATATAATATAGTAAAAAGAGGTATCGTAATATAAAAGAGAACAGACTCAGATTTCAAGAAAATAAATTTAACAAATGTTGGAAGGAGGAGAGTTGACTATTAGAGAGGAATTTTACCTTAGCTCCATATTCTTCAATAAGAATCCACTTCAGACCATCAGCAGCAGCCTTATTTCTAAATGTGCATGTATTCATATAACACACACACACACACACACACATCCATACATCCATACATCCATACATCCATACATACATATATTCATTCGTTCATTCATTCTCCCCAAGACTGAAGAGGGAGCTAGAGTTATTGCAGCTTGACACTCTTTTTAAATTAAAAAAATTAAACCATTTACCATATTTTATACACTCTTGATTAACTGACCAACATATTTCTCACCTTACAAATTTTTACTGCAGGACTTCTTACAAATGATATTTTGGCTCTCTTCTTAATTATACAAGTGAGAGCACCTGTCATACTCAGATTAATTAGCAATTAACAAAGCAATTAGTTTGTCTTCCCTACCACGCTCATAAAATTCTTCAAAGTCAACATAAATATTTAATTTTTGACAGTAAGCCTGATACTTAGTGTCATGGTAGAGTTGCCAATTGATAAGAATGAATCCATTGCCAAAGACGAAGAGAACATGTGCCCCTGCAAACTTTATCTTCTCTCCTCTCCTACTTTTTCCAGATGAAATATTAAAATCAAGGCTGACATTCATTTTTTCCCACCTTTTCCTTCTCTCTAAATTGTCAATATCTGTTAAGCCTATAGTAGGAATTTTTTTGTGTGAATTAGCATGAGCCATATGAGCTATGAAAGCTTGGTTGCATCATAGACTCTTTCCAAGGTTCAGTTTCATAATTCATTAAGGAGATAGTAACTATTGCCTGTGGTCACTGTGAGAATACATGACATAACAAAAAATGTGCCTAAGATTGATGGCATGTGGATACTCAAAAACGTCATTTTTCTTTACCTGTCCTTTCTTTCATCTATGTCTCTCTTTTTGATAAAATGCTTTAGGGTTAATCTTATGATGAATATATATTTAACTGAAAATAGAGCTTTGTAAAAAATAAGAATGAGAATTTGAGAGGGAGGAGGAAGAAGAGTAGGAATGTAGGCAGGTGGGAGTTAGGGTGGGAAGAATCACTATATTCCTATATACATGTATATATGAAATGGACTAAGTTTGCATTGCTTAAATAAAATACTTTAAATTTTATGAACCAATCTTATAGAGACTGTTAAGATTGTGTATTTTCTAAATTGACAAGAATTCTAAGGACTGGGATTGTGTTTCATTATCTCTAAGAAAACAGATAATGCTATGATTGTTACCGCTCTCTGTCATAATTTCCAATGCCATTGTCAAGGCAATCACACCACTATTTCCTGAGAACCGACTATTAAGGATGCAAGGTTTTCCTGAATCATTTGAGTTGTTTCACCTGCACCACATACTGTATTTTTAATCTGTGCTTGTTTATTCATTATTCCACTGTTAATTCTTATCCTTTTCTGAAACCCAACTTTCATAACAACGAAAGGCTAGGAGTCGAGCACTTGAGGCAATAAATCTCTACAGTTTCTATCCACCTAAGTTGACACATAAATGCTAAGAGTGCATTTTGGTCTTCCACACTGTGGTCCTTTCTGTTTTGTGAGTATAATATGACGTTAGTAAGACTTAATGTATTTATACTGATTACTGTCATACCAGTGGGAGAAATCACAACCACTGGAGTGCCCATCACATCCCCCAGTATTGATATAACATCATTAATTACCACTCTGATCCTTTTCCATCTAGTTATTTGCCTTTATAACACCATTAGTGTTTTCGCACAGATGGCTCACTTTTACTTTAAATACCAGTTCAAAAGTTACCTTCTCAGATAGGCCTTCCCAGAATCCGTTCTCTTTTTAAAAAGATTTATTTATTTATTTGAAAGGCAGAGAGAGAAAGGGGGTGGGAGTGGAGAGAATGTGAGCTCTTCCATCTGCAGCTTCACTTCCCCCAATGGCTCTAACAGCCAGATTTGGACCAGGCCAAAGCTAAGAGTCAGGAACTCCACCTTGCTCTCCCACATGGGTGGCAGGGGCTCAAGGTCTTGGATTATTCTTCTGTTGGCTTCCCAAGTGCAATAGCAAGAAACTGGTTGGGAAGCAAAGTAGCATGGACCCTGACTGACACTCTGACAAGGAAAGCTGCAGCAGCATGCTCCATCTTGACTCCCTGAAGCCACAACCCTGGCCTCTTCCTGAAATCTTTTTAAAGTAGACTCCTCAGGTTTCTTTTTCGCTCATTTCCATGGTTGTTCCCTGCATAAAACCTTTCACATTCTGTGTTTCTCTTTCTAATTTTTTGCCTATTTATTCACTTGCTCATTTATGGTTTTTGCCTAGACTAGAATGTACGCTCCACCAGTACAGGACATGTTGTGTTAGTTTCCTCAAAGAATTAGAGCCCCAGAATTACCGGAGTGGGATGAGTGAGAAAAAGAAAAAAGAAAAGCCAAGTAATTAGTGTGTTAATGAGGAAGCACATCAAGGGCATGCCTGGACAACCACTCTATAAAGAGATTATCCTCAGATTTAGTCAGTCATCTCAGCTGAAGGCAGAAATAGAGAGGAGATTATACAACTAGACACATTGCCAGATTGGACTAAAGGGGACAGAGAAAGTAGCAGAATGAAGGCAGGTTGTCAGAATTATAGGATTCTACAGAACAGAACAATCAACAACCCAGCATTATTTTTCAAGAAAGAGGAAGAATGACCTTGAAGTTCTTCAGGCTGCCACTCCTGCGACAGAGGCAGGGGCAAGATTGTTTCCTCTGTTTCAATCAGCCAAGATACCAGCGCCCAGTGCCTCAGGGGCAGAGCCAACCCAGTAACCCGATGCACAGCTGAAGAGGTAAGGCTGATACCAAGAACTGTTGTGATCATGCTGCCACTCCAATGAGCCCAGAGGGCAGAACGTCAGTCAAAGAGAATTATTCTCAAGTCTGAATATCTGATGAAATTTTTGCCTTCCATTTCCTTGGGAGCTATCACCTCTTCTTTCTTTCCAGTTTCCCCTTTTGGAATGTGAGTGCCCATCCCATGCCTGGCCTGCCACTGTATTTTAGAAATATCAATTTTAATCACGTTCCACACAGATTCATAGCTGCAGAATTTTGCCTCAGTATAGTACACATATATACCACCAATATATGGTTAAATAATATTTAAATGATCTATTTGATTTGAAATTCGTGCTAAAATGGGTTGAGATTTGGGGATGGTTGAGATGGCAGGAAAATATTTTATATGTGAATATAGAAATTGAGGCAAGGGGACAGAAGCTGGAATTTTTTGGGTTAGATTTCATCCATCTAAAATTCATATGTTGAAGCCTTAATATTTCACCAAAGAGGCTGCATTTAGAGACAGAGCCTTTAAGAAGGTAAAGGGAAAAAAGGAAAGAAGGTTGAACAATGTCATAGGCGGTGCTCTAATCAAATCTGACTGCTCTTATTGGAAGAGGAAGGGAGACAGGAGGGTCTCCCCCTCACCCAAGAGAAAAGGTCAAGTGTGGACATAGCTAGAAGCTATGGTCCTATTTTCTCAGAAACCAGCCCTGCCAATGACTTCATATTAGACACTAGCTTCACGAACTGTGAGAAAATAAGCTACCAAGTCTGGTATATTGCATGGCCGTCTAAGCAGACTAATATGAGGATAATTAGTGTGTGGAGAGGAAAAAAAGCTGTAAAGATTTCTAAAATAAAACACTTTCCATACTAGCAATTCTCAGAAGCAGCTATAGACCCTAGCAAAAAAATTTAATAAGCATTTACTAACTGCTGAATGTAGAAGACCTTGCTGATATTTTAATGATAAACAGTCTCTGCCTAGCCCAACCTCCTCCACTTTTGCTTTATTCCTGGTAAAACTGGTCTCTTATCAGAGAGATAGTTGGGCAAAGTTAATATGAAAATTTTAGTATTTGTTGATTTTATCATGTGGCTTTTAGCAAAGGCCAATACACCAGAGAGAAATTTAGTCTAAACAAGGTTGACATGAAAGGACAAAAAGAAGACAATGAACCCTCAAGAAGGGTGCTTTCTGTCTGTGAAGGCCTTTGATTCCTTCATAAGATGCTTTTTCTGGTCTGTAAAACCAATTTCTCTTTTCTTTTTAAAAGATTTATTTATTTATTTGAAAGGTAGAGTTACAGAGATAAAAGGAAAGGCTGAGAAAGAGAGATAGAGAGAGAGAGAGAGAAATCTTCCATCCAATGGTACACTCCATTAATGGCTGCAATGGCCAAGACTGGTTCAGAGCAAAGCAAGCAGCCCTGAACTCTATCCAGGCCTCCTTTTGGGTGGCAGGGACCCAAGCACTTGGGCCATCTTCAGCTGCTTTCTCAGGTGTATTAGAATTGGTGGTGGCTCCACAATGCCGACCCTAACACCAGGTTTCCACCATTGAGCTGGAGCTAGTACTTTCAAAGAAGACAAAGGAAGTAATTTTGCAGAAAATTGAATTGTTGAGACTTAGACTCTGGTGTATCTGGAGTTCTCTCATTAGTCATTCTCTATCTAATAGAATGGACTAACTTGATTTTTAAAATCTGACTAATGCTTGTTATTTACTGGTCTCAAGGCAGAATCCATTAAATTGAAAGATAGTGGTAGGAAGAACATCGTGTTCAATGTAGTCATGACTTTGCTTGTTGGGACCAGCAATGTGGTGCAACACATTAGGTCACCACTTGGATACCTGCATCCCATACCAGAGCATCAGTTGGAGTTCCAGCTACTCCACTTCTGACCCAGCTTCCTGCTAATGTGCCTGGGAGGGCAATAGAAGCCTGCTCATGTACCTGACCTCCTGCCACCCATGTGTGAGACCAGAATTGGATTTCTGGCTCCTGTCTTCAGCATGGTCCAGACCTGGCTGTAACAGACATCTCTCTCTCTCTCTCTCTCTCTCTCTATATATATATATATATATATATATGTGTGTGTGTGTGTGTGTGTATACACCTTCAAATAAATCAAATAAATAAAAAATGTTTTTTTAAAAGATTTTGTAGTTGGGGCCGGCCGTGGCTTACTTCGTTAAATCCTCCACCTGCAGCATTGGCATCCCATATGGGTGCCAGGTTCTAGTCCTGGTTGCTCCTCTTCCAGTCTAGCTCTCTGCTGTGGCGCGGGAAGGCAGTGGAGGATGGCCCAAGTGCTTGGGTCCCTGAACCCACATGGGAGACCAGGAGGAAGCACCTGGCTAATGGCTTCAGATCAGCGTAGCTCTGGCCGTAGTGGCCATTTGGGGGGTTAACCAAAGGAAGGAAGACCTTTCTCTGTCATCTCTCTCTCTCTCTCTCTCACTGTCTATCTGTAAAATAAATAAAAATGGATCTTGCATTCATTAACGGAACTAAATCACACTACAGAAGATGACTCAGCTTTTGAGGGGACTCTATTGATGCAAACAACTTAATGGCCTGAAAATAACTTGGGAATATTCAGTCTTAAGACCACTAATTTAATATGCATGAGAAGTGGACTTTTATTACTTTCTCTTATTCATGTATATGAAGGAAATATCCTTTGTACACCATCAAGGCTGTTACTTAAGAAAAAGAAATTGCTTTATACGGAAAGCAGGAGCAAAATGGAAGAAAGGAAGGAAGGAACAAGAAAGGAAGGATGGAAGGAAGGGAGGAAGGGAAAAGAGAAGAGAAGAGAAGAGAAGAGAAGAGAAGAGAAGAGAAGAGAAGAGAAGAGAAGAGAAGAGAAGAGAAGAGAAGAGAGAGAAGAGGAGGGGAGGGGAGGGGAGGGGAGGGAGGGAGGGAGGAAGGAAGGAAGGAAGGAAGGAAGGAAGGAAGGAAGGAAGGAAGGAAGGAAAGAAGGAAGAAAAAAGGATTGCTGTGGCCTAGCAGGTAAAAGGTAAAGCCGGCATCCCATATGGGTACTGCTTTGAGTCCTGGCTTCTTTGTTTCTCATCCAGATCTCTGCCTTGGCCTGGGAAAGCAATAGAAGATGTCCCAAGAAAGAAAAACATAAAAAAGAAAGAAAGAGAGAGAGAGAAAGACAAGAGAGACAATAGACATCTTCCATCTACTGCTTCACCTCCCAAAGTGAACTGCTAAAGAAATGTTGATACAGGAATTGTGCATCTCTGTTGTGATCATGGAGCACAATGAGAAGGAAGATTTGTCTTTAGAGTGGCCCTTTTTTGTCTTCTAGATTGACCAACAAAGAAACCAACTCCATCAGCAGGTAAGAACCCTGAATTATTTCTGTGTAACAGGAAACATATGTTATGTAGATGAGATCACAGCATTTCCTACCTGTTCTTTAGTAGGAAGATATCTTATTCCTAGGTATTATATTTCTATTCCACCACTTTGCATTATGTACTTTGGAGGTGAGTAGCTTTAGTCCACAAGGTGCCAAATACAACTGAAAACAATGTGCTGGGCATAGCTACCACATTGGACCACCTTTCTCATCTCTTCTTGTACTTTCCTATTTTTCTTATAAACTAAAGAAATACCCTTTGTATACCATCACCAAGGCCATTGCTTAAGAAAAGGAAATTACTGTACTCAAAAGGCTGGAGAGAGAGAGAAAAAGCAAACAAGTAAGGTACACAAGAGAGACCTTCCACCTGCTGCTTCACTCTTCACTCCCCAAATGCCTATCCATACCTGGAGCTGGCCAATGCTAGGAAGCTAGAACTCAATCTAGGTCTCCCTCCCGGTAGGAGAAGCCTAAGTATGTGGATCATACCCTACTGCCTCCCAGGATATGCATCAGCAAGAAGCTGGAATTTGGAGCCAAACTGGAGCTCTGTGAAATACACACAAAATAAAACTTAATCATTGTAAACTGTTTCTCTGGCATTCAGTACATTCACAATGCTGCATAATCATCACTAGTGTCAAGTTCTAGAAGTGTTTCATCATCTCAGCAGGAAATCCTCTTCTATTGTGCAGTCAGTACCTAGTCTCCTCTTCCTCATCTTCTGGGAATCACTAATCTACTTTCTGCCTCAAAACAGACAAATAGCATTTGCCTATTTTTAATATTTCATAATTGCCTCTTTATTAGGTTATTTTCCCATAAGAACCATTTAGAGAAGAAAAAGTTTTTAAAAATCATAAAAATCAAGATAATTTTAGAGCCAAAACATATCAAACAATGCAAAATGACCATATCCACTATATGTTTTGCAAAGACATTATCCAGTATGTGAAACAGCAAATTCTGGATTGCACTATTATTTTTTCTTTCTCATCCAATATTATCATTAATATATTTCATATTAAGTATCATGTAATATTGTTTTGCCTTTGTTAAGGGGAGATGATCATGAATAGAATTTGGTAAAATTCTCTTTACATTTGGACAAGGACCCCTGTTGACCTTTGTCTAATTCTGACTGGTGAACAACCAACACTGAACAATAACAACAGTCCCACTGACAAAAAACAGTATCAGGTCTTTTAAAAGACTTATGATTAGCATAGTATCCAAATATAAGTAATGCTTTTTCTCTTCTTAATGGAAGAAAATAATCTTTGTCCACTCCTTTCCCCCATTCTTTGTGTTTTTCTCAGTTGACTTAATGGCTGTTTAGTTTTACAAGTTAAGTGAGCATACTGTTAAGCAATAGGTTAAAATAATGAAGTAGACCTGACCCTAAGTATTCGTGGCTAAGGAAACAATAAAAATGTAAATATATAGAACAAATGAATATACTTATGAAAAAGTATATCTCAATTATAGGTCTTACTTTCAATTTCATCTCTTCAGAAAGGGATTCTCTGAAACATTCTCCACGCCTTAACCTTCATACTTTGCAGTATACAACCCTGTATATTTCTACCATAGGATCTAACACAATCTGAAACTTTATTATCTTTTTTCTCTGTTACTTATATTAAATTTTATAAGTTCAGACTGTGTCTGCCCTGTTCATTACCATTGTCCCAGAATTTATCCAAGGTCTTCACATTATAAACTCCATATGTGTTTATTGAATAATGCTAAAATATATCACACTTTATATTCTGAATGAATAAAATTTAAGTGATGTTAGAATATTATTATCATGTTTAATCCCAGTGAGAGTCAAGTTGGGAGTTGATAATTTTTTTTTTTTTTTTTTTTTTTTTTTACAGAGGATCAGTTTAGTATACATTAAGTAAAGATTTCAACAGTTTGCACCCCCATAGAAACACAAAGTGAAATATATTGTTTGGGTACTCATTATAGCATTAAATCTCAATACACAGCACATTAAGGACAGAGATCCTACATGAGGAGTAAGTGCACAGTGACTCCTGTTGTTGACTTTACCAATTGACACTCCTGTCTATGGCATCAGTAATCTCCCTATGCTCCAGTCATGAGTTTCCAAGGCTATGGAAGCCCTCTGAGTTCTCCGATTCTTATCTTGTTTAGACAAGGTCATAGTCAAAGTGGAGGTTCTCTCCTCCCTTCAGAGAAAGGTACCTCCTTCTTTGAAGACCTGTTCTTTCCGCTGGGATCTCACTCACAGAGATCTTTTGCCAGAGTGTCTTGGCTTTCCATGCCTGAAATACTCTCATGGGCTTTTCAGCCAGATCCGAATGCCTTTAGGGCTGATTCTGAGGCCAGAGTGCTATTTAGGACATCTGCCATTCTATGAGTCTGCTGAGTATCTCACTTCCCATGTTGGATCACTCTCCCCTTTATTTATTCCATCGGTTAGTGTTAGCAGGTACTAGACTTGTTTATGTGCTCCCTTTGACTCTTAGTCCTTTCATTATGATCAATTGTGAACTGAAATTGATCACTGAAGGGGAGAGGGAGTGGGAAAGGGGAGGGTAGTGGGTGGGAGGGACGGTATGTGGGGGAAGCCATTGTAATCCATAAATCGTACTTTGGAAATTTATATTCATTAAATAAAAAAAAAATGAAACAACAACAACAACAACAAAAAAGTCATGGCTAAACCTAAAAAAAAAAGAATATTATTAGTAATAATGGCATCTAAATGATTAATCTAAAAGAAAATTTTAGAATATTTTTCAGTTGCTCTTTGCAATGAATTTTCCAACATTGTGAGGTCTAATAGAGATCTATGAGCTCCCTAGGGCTACCATGAAAAAACACTAGGAACTGGGTGGCTTAAACAACAAAAATGTATTGTCTCACAGATCTGGAGTCTGTATGTCTGAGATTAGGGTGGCACCAAGGCTTAGCTTCCACTGAGGGTTCTGCAGGAATATCTGCCCCATGTTTCTCTCCTAACTTCTGATTATTTGCTGGCAATTTTTGACATTCCTTGATTGGTTACATTGCCCTGACCTCTGCATTTAAATTTATATAGCTTTCTCCTTGTAGGCATACATGTTTTCTCATATGGGGTCCTTTTTATAGGATACCAACCTATAATGGGTTATGACACCACTCTACTCCAACAAGACGTTGTCTGAACAAATTATATCTACAATGACTCTATTTCCAAAACAGCTCACATTCTGAAGTATATTGTAATACTACAAATAAATTTGAAACACAATTCAACTCATAACAAAAACCACCATTACAATTGCAGGTAACTTATAAGAATGATAATAAAAGCATACTTTATTAGAAATATAACCAAAGCCATGCCTGTTCATTCTTAATTTTCAATTACTTCATTGTGCAAGTGAATAATTGAAGCTAATGAGGTAAATATTCAATTCAATAAATTAACCAAAGGGGAAAACAAGCATTAGGATCAGAGTAAGGAGACTACTAAAGATCTAAAGATAAAATGAGAAGAATTTAATTAAAAAATCTCCAAAATGATGGAACAGGCTTTTGGAACAGCAGTTAACTAGCCACTTGAGACATTTAAGTCCCATGCTGGAGTGCATGGTTCAAGTACAGGCTACTTCATTTCTGATTCCAGCTTCCTGTTAATGCGCATGCAGGAGGCAGCAGGTGATGGGATTCTGTCACTCAAGTGGAAGGCCAAGCTTGAGTTCTGGGCTTCTGACTTTGGCCTGGGCTAGTCCAATTATTAAGGGAATTTTGGAACAAGAATGGGGGAGAATGTGTTTATTACAGAGGGGATGAAAGAACTGTATTCATATAGAGTTCAGCCAGTAAATAATGCCTGGAAACAAAAATTTTAGGAGCTTCAGTATAAGCGAAGTTAAAGATTTGAAAATAACTCTATAAAGGGGCCGGTGCCATGGCACAGTAGGTTAATCCTCCGCCTGCGGTGCCAGCATCCCATATGGGCGCCATTTCTAGTCCCGGCTGCTCCTCTTCCAATCCAGCTCTCCGCTACAGCCTGGGGAATCAGTAGAAGATGGCCCAAATCCTTGGGCCCCTGAACCAACATGGGAGACCTGGAAGAAGCACCTGGCTCCTGGTTTCGGATCAGCACAGCTCCAGCCATTGAGGCCATTTGGGGAGTGAACCAACGTATGGAAGCCCTTTCTCTCTGTCTCTCCCTCTCACTGACTGTAGCTCTAGCTGTCAAATAAATAAATAAATAAATAAATCTTTAAAAAAATAACTCCATAAATAAAATGCAAGTACTAAAGGAATTGATGAAGTATTCATTTAGTATTCATAATATTCATAAGAATGTGTTTCCTGTTATATACTTGTAAAACTTTTATTTTTTACATTTTCTGCAAAATTAAAGAAAATTAGAAAGTAGCTTGTTACTAGTAGCTGAGAAGTATTTTCATAAAGGAATGCAAAGAAGCAACATTCACCCAGATGAACCTGCAATGTGATATTGAATGAGTTGAAAAGTGTATAGCTCAAACAACATAGGGGTTCAAATGCATGAGTATTTAGAAATAGAGATTCAACCAAGGAAGCAAATCGTACTGGGTCAGTGTTTACTTGCAATTTTTTTGAAAATGTGTCACAAGATGGGTAAACAGATAATAAAGATAAATTTTGTATTTAGGAATCAAAATCTCAGCCCAAATAAACAATCAGATATTATAAACATAAACCAAGAAATGAATAGTTGTTCTGAAACCAACAGGATGATACAGGTGTTAATGAATCCTCAGAGGAATGAGATAGATCCAGGTCACTTTATAAAGGGCTCATTGTATCACTTGTGAAAGAATACTAAATATCCTGGACTGCGTGTGGCATAGTGGGTTAAGCTGCTGTCTGTGACACCAGCATACCATGCTGCTCCACTTCTGATCTAGTTCCCTGCTACTGTGTCTAGGAAAGCAGTTGTGGCCATCTGGAGAGTGAATAAGCAGATGAAGATCTCCCTCTCTCTCTGTAATTCTGCCTTTCAGATAAATAAATAAAAATCTTAAAGAGTTCTGAACAGATCTGGACAAATACAGTACATCAAAATAAAGGGTTGCGTGAAGTAAAGGTAAGTGTCAGAACAAACTAAAAAGTTCTAACACAAAATTTTTCGTAAATATTTAATTGGCCTCTCTGGGTTCAAGAATTTCTAAGCTTCTAAGCAATGAAAAAATAACCAAGGACTAATTAATTTTACTCTTAAATTAAAATTATATCTATTACTTTATAATCCATACCATAGAGGAAATGAAGCAACCTAGGTGTACATCAACAAGTGAATGGATAATGAAATGTGGTACATATATATGAGGATACTTCAAAAAGTATGGGGAAAAGTAATTAAAAGATAAGCTCATTTTGTTACAAAGAAATTTTCAAATCCATGCCTAATTTTTTCATAATATGCACTTACATGAATTGTTTAAAGACCTCTTTAAAATCTCATTATAATTAATGCATATTTTAAAATGTGAGCTTACTCTGAAATAAAGGAACTAATTATTAATGACCGAGTGGAGAGGCAGGTCCTGGACCATAGCGGCAATCCCAGCTACTTACTGATGAGGGTCAAATGCACTGGTTTGCTCCTATCAGTAGAAATTTAAAACTAGAGAAGAAATCAGTTGAAGTATGGTAGGGGCAGATGTTGTCACACAGCAAGTTAAGCCACAACCTAGAACACCCACCAGCTCACATTGTAGTTTTCAGGATCTAGACCCACATCCATTTCTGATCCAACTTCGTGCTAATGTACCTGGGATGCAGAAGATGATGACCCAAGTACTTGAGACCCTGCCACCCATGTTGGAGACTCAGAGAGTTCTTGTGTCTTGAATTCTGCCTGGTCCAGGTCCAGCAGCTGTGGGCATTCAGTGTGTGAATCAGCAAATGAAAGCTCTCTCCTTCGCTATATTTCTCTCTCTCTCTTTCACTCTCTCTCTCTCTCTTTCACTCTACCTGTCAAATAAGTAACTAAGTAAGAAAATAAATAAATGAAAACTTAAGAAAAAATCCTCAGCATTATTGTTTTAAAAAAGAGTTTCTCAAGTTTATGTCATGTCACCTTGGAAAGGTAATTCATGGGATTCAACAGTACTTTCTTCCGTGTAAAGAGACCTCTCCAATTTCTTTTCATGGGGCATGTTAAGTGAAAAACACTTTTGTTACTCTCCTCCTAGTTCCCGGGAGGAGGAATATCCTCTCTGAAGACTATTCCACTCTCTTTTCACTGGGAAGGTCAGATGAGTATCTGATGGGCACACTTTAAGCAATTAACCAGGCACGATTCAATCAACTCTACCTTCCTTTCACTTGGGAGCAAGCTAGTAGGTACCTCTACTCCTCCAGGAGTTTTGCCTCCTTGGGGTGTAGTCCTGGGCTGACCATGCAGGGTTGCCAGCAGCCTGCAGGGCAGAGGAAGTGAATTTATTAGTCTCCAGGTGAAGAAGTCTGACATGAAACAGTAATCTGTTCACTATCAGTAACAACAATTGTCGCTCTTCCCCCCCTACATTATTGTTCTTTGGTTTTTGTTTTCATCATTTCAGAACTAAGTAGGAAAGTACAGTGCTGGAGCTGGATATTTGGCCTAGTGGTTAAGATACTGATCGGTACACTGGATCCCATGTTGGAGTTTCTGGGTTCAGTCCCTGGCTTTGCTCCTAATTCCAGATTCCTGCTAATGCACAACCTTCGAGGCAGTAGGTGCTAGCTTAAGTAGTTGGGTCCCTGCCACCCACATGGGAGACCTGAAGTTAGTTCCAAGCTCCTGGCTTTGGCTTGACCCAGCCAGGGACATTGTGGGGTTTTGGGGAGTGAACCAGTGCATGAGATCTCTTTCTGTCTCTATCAGATAAATTACAATAAAAAAGTTTAAGAGTAAGATTAAAAAGGAGCATGCAACATTCACCAAGGAGGCTAAAAAAGATACACATAGATTTAAAAAGTATAGTGCTATTTATAGAGGACCCTTGGGAAGTCCAAACAAGAATATTTCTAGAGTATGCTAAGGAAGAGCAGGTACCTAGAGAGTGGTGAATGGAAGGAAGTGAGAGAGAAGTAGGGAAAGCATACTGTAATCCATCCCTGAATACCACTGACTCTCCATCACGAAGTTACTTTGTCAAGAAGGGTAGAGAAAGCTTGGGATCACCAGCAGAGTGTTAATAACTAAGCTGAGTTAAATTAGCTATACAAACATCCCAACATGCAAGGTCTTGTAAAATTTCCATATTAATGATACACTTAAGTGCTATACCTTAAAAGCTGGCTGACAAGATCTCTGATATTTAATATACTTATTTGGCAAAAGAATGAAAATTATGAAGTTTTTCATCAACAAGAAATTTCTAAATAAAAGAAGCATGGATATCTTCATCTGAAACTTGAAAATGAAGCTCAATCTTGAGGAAGTGAGGCAGTCAGTGTTAAGTTACTTATCTCCTTTCTAATTTATTTTCATATTGGCATGCTCGTGCAGCTACAGAGAATAATTTTACTTTCAACAAAAGCAGATAATCAAATCTGTCTTATGGTAGGCATACTATTTTTTTAGGCTGTGTCCCTTGACTTTAGTTTTTGTTGAGTCTACTTGCATCTGGAAACACATACTGGGGGATTTTAAATGGTAGTTAAAACTGCCCAGCAAAGGTTCAGACTTGCTCATGAGATAATGAGGCTCTGATCATTTCAAGAGTACAAATATGCATCATTAGTTAGGAATGATAATGTCCAACTTAATGTTCAACAGACACCCTGATCATCTCTATCTTCCATTTTTTTAAAACTTGTATTTGAAGATATTTCAACCTTACCTAATATTTGTTTAGCAATGTTAAATAACAATTATTATTATATCTATGAAACATTTTGAAAAGTTCCCCACATTTGGGCAATTTCCATTGATGGGAAATCCTTTCTTTTTTAAATAGTCCTATCCATACCACTCCAGTCATTACCTTACACAGTAAGAACTTTTACTTTATTTAAGGCATTTGATACCTTTTACGTAGTTGTTCCAGTCTCTCTTTTGTAAAGTGGCTATTCTATCTGGAAATAATTTCATTGAGCTATAACCATAGTCATAGAATCACAGTTTCATATTGTGAAAAAAGTGAACAAGTTGTAAAAATCAACAGTGGCCTGGTCTATATCAATGTTGGGAATTATGCATCAAAAGTACTTTCACTTCTACTTCCTCAATCACTTATCCATCAATCTACCCTCTTGAGGCAGATCAGACCCTTGACATCCTATTCATCAAGCATAGCCAAGAAGCAATGCCAATGAGTAGATTTGGCCTGAAGGCAAGAAATGAAACTGAATTGTAATCTAGAGTGTAAACCACCATACCCAATATCTAGCAGTGCTTTAAAAATTTAAACCGGTGTTGACATTCTCTCTAACCTTTAGCTTCTTTAATGTTTCAACACATTTGCAGAATTTTGAACAAGATAATGGACATGACCATCTTTGGGAAGTAGCATTCCATCACTTAGATTAGTAGTGGCCCACATCTTCTTGGATTCAGTAACTATGAGTTGAATAAACATCTTCTTAAATCTAAGGAAGTTCCAACTTTAAAATTTCCATATTATTTGTTGTATTGCACAAAATTATTCAAGCACTATATAACAACGTATAAATGTAACTCAAAATTCAGCAACTTCAATGGGACAGACAGGGGATATGATAGATGATGTAACTAAAAAATATTCATACTTTGTTATTGCCTAACTTTATTAATGTCATCATTATTCTCCAAGTAGCACAATTACTTTTAAGTGTCTTTGACAAAATACAGCTCATGTGTTAAACTATTCCAAAATACAAAACAGAATTAAATGGTCAGTCACTTACATACACATAATGCAAGACAATCACAGCATAACACCAATACTGCATTTGCCATATTATAATAAACGTCGAGAAATATGTACTATTAAAATTATATGTACATATATTTCTTAGCAGAAGCAGCAATATAGCAGAATAAATATTAAGATAGATGAGGTGCTGGGCCGGTGCCACAGATCACAAGGCTAATCCTCCGCCTTGCGGCGGCAGCACACCAGGTTCTAGTCCCGGTCGGGGTGCCGGATTCTGTCCCGGTTGCCCCTCTTCCAGGCCAGCTCTCTGCTGTGGCCAGGGAGTGCAGTGGAGGATGGCCCAAGTGCTTGGGCCCTGCACCCCATGGGAGACCAGGAGAAGCACCTGGCTCCTGCCATCGGATCAGCGCGGTGCGCTAGCCACAGCGCACCGGCCGCGGCGGCCATTGGAGGGTGAACCAATGGCAAAGGAAGACATTTCTCTCTCTCTCTCTCTCTCTCACTGTCCACTCTGCCTGTCAAAAAAAAAAAAAAAAAAAAAAAAAAAAAAAAAAGATAGATGAGGTGCTGACATACCAAATCCCTCCAGGAGTCTCTCATTGGATTATTTATATTTTTCTTTAGCCAATGCATACAATCTCTTTGTGCATGAGCATAAAAGAATACGAGGAAGTCCAATCTTCTACTTGATTGATAAGCAGAGGAGAAATATTTCATAGTCCATGAGACATGAAAAGAATTTTACCTATCAACAGAAGCAAATGCTAAATACCTACCCAATGTATTGAATTATAAAGAAAAAATAGCAATATGAACACTAGAGAAATATAAATGGGAGTCTGAAAAAAGAGACTTAGAGAAAGGAGGGGGAAAGAGTATAACAGTGAAAGAGACTTGACAAGAGTTTGCAGTAAAGTGATAAGAGAAATACACACTTGTATGTTTCTTAATATGTAAAAATAAATATTCATAGTCTTTCATTATCATCATTACAAGAAGAAATGGCGTAGTGGAGACATATAGACAGATAATATCCAAATAGCCAATCAGATTCACCAGTGCTGAATAGATCTGAGCATTATTTTTTAAAATATTTATTTATTTGAAAAAGTTACAGAGCAAGAAAGACAGAGAAAGAGAGATAGAGGGGGAGGGAAAGAGAGAGAGGAGAGAGATACCATGTGCTGGTTTACTCTCCAGTTGGCAGCAATAGCATAAATTGGACCAGTTTGAAGCCAGGAGCCAGTAGCTTCATCAGTACTATTCTGAGGTAGTGTTAATACTTTAACTCTTATATCTATGCCAGTGATTGGGATTTGCACACATGACTTAAAACCTCTTAGGAGTAAAAATATGTATAAAAGAATAATGTGGACAGAATTTTCTGCATGTGCTATCTATTACATTATTTTCTTATACATAGCATACATTTCAAGTTAGAAATTGAAATTGTGCTCTCTTATTTGGCAAAGAAGGTACATTGAAAATATATGATGTGAACATAAATTTACCCAATAGAAAGCAGCAACAAAAAGACTGTAATTGTGTATATAATTCTCAATGTTTATCTTTGAAAGGAGCCCTTAATTGTGCAAAACTATTTTCCAAGAAAATTACTTTATAATCCTTTCAAAGGCAGCCTTCCCACTTATTTGCAAGCACAATAAGAAAAGGAAGGCTTAGAACAAAGCATTAAGTGTAGAAAATAGGAAGGTAGGCCACAATGTGGGCATAGTTCGGAAATTCATGGTTTGGGCCGATGCTCATTATTTCATTCTCTGAACATAACTGTATTTTTATTTAATTCATTTTGCTAGAATAAATGTTATAGGGGTATCTATAAAGAGTACTTACTGTTGATTCCTGAAATATTTGGAAGCAAAATAAAATTGCCTAAAATCATGATAATATAAATTTGGATTTGAAAGTAGAGCCTCTTCAGTCAAGGTGAATGGGTTGATTAGTCTCTAACAGTTAAAGCTGTTTGCAGCCGGTGCCATGGCTCACTAGGCTAATCCTCCACCTGCAGCGCCGGCACACCGGGTTCTAGTTCCTGTTGGGGCGCCGGATTCTGTCCCGGTTGCTCCTCTTCCAGTCCTGCTCTCTGCTGTGGCCAGGGAGTGCAGTGGAGGATGGTCCAGGTCCTTGGGCCCTGCACCTGCAAGGGAGACCAGGGGGAAGCACTTGGCTCCTGGCTTCGGATCAGCGCAGTGCGGTGGCAGCAGCGTGCCGGCTGTAGCTGTCACTTGGGGGATGAACCAACGGAAAAAGGAAGACGTTCTCTCTGTCTCTGTCTCTCTCTCACTGTCTAACTCTGCAAAAAAAAAAAAAAAAAAAAAACAACTGTTTGCAAGAAGTTTTCTGAGTTTAAGGGGATTTTGAAAAAGAACTGACATTTGTGGGCACCCATAGCTCCTCGTGAATAAGACCCTACACACATTGTTTCATGCTTTGCAAGTACATTTGCATACAATGATCACTATGTGACTTTTTTTATTGATAGAATAAGTCTCTTTTTAAAGATTATTTATTTCAAAGGCAGACTTACAGAGAGACAGAGGCAGAGAGAGAGAGAGAGAGGTCTTCCATCCACTGGTTCAGTCCCTAGATGGCTGCAATGACTGGAGCTGAGCAGATCCAAATCCAGGAGCCAAGAGTTTCTTTCAGGTCTCCCAAATGGGTACAGGGGCCCAAGGACTTGGGAACTATTCTACTGATTTCCCAGGCCATAGCAGACACCTGGATTGTAAGTGGAGCAGATGGGCTAGGATGGGTGCCCATTTGGGATGACGGCACTGCAGGTGGCAGCTTTACCTGCTATGCCATAGCACCGGGCCAGATTGAATAGTTCCATAAGTCATAAGAAGAAAACTCTTGCTTTACATATAATCTGATAAAACATTCACAAGTGAGTTATTATTTATTCCTCTTTTGAAGTCATATATGGCAACTGAAAAGGCTCTGTGTGGAATAAGAATTAGAAAATTTTACATGACTTTCAGCCTAAAAATCAAATTTTAGCATAGTGCTATAAAACCAAAATCTCTTTTTTAGCTTTCTATGTCTATCAACTTGCTGTGTTTTTTTGAACTTCCTGTTACTTTTAACTTTTATCTGAGTAAAAACAGAATGGTAAAATTCAAAAACCTTCTGGGATCACTTTAAAGATACTAAGAAACCAGCAAATCACTATCATTGATGCTTGAGCGTGTCATCTTATCATTCTGTAGTATCTAATTTTCCCTCGTATTCAAATATCTGCTGCGAGGGTTTTGGTTTGAGCAGCCACTATCAGCTTCCTTTGTGCAGCTACTACCAGGATCACCCAGTTCCTGGAGATAAGAATGATAAATGTGGAATAAAATATTTTGACATGCTTATTTGAAAATATGGAAGATGAAATAAATACAGCACTAAGTTAAGGGAAATTGACTCTTTTTATTAATTTTAACATTTTTAAACTTTTATTTAATAAATATAAATTTCCAAAGTATAATTTTTATATTACAGTGGCTTTTTCCCCTTCCCATAACTTCTCTCCAACCCACAACCCTCCCATTTCCCATTCCCTATCCCATTACATTCACATCAAGATTCGTTTTCAATTAACTTTATATACAGAAGATCAAATTAGTATATACTAAGTAAAGATTTCATCAGTTTGCACCTACACAGAAACACAACGTGTAAAGTACTGTTTGAGTACTAGTTATAACATTAATTCACATTGAACAACACATTATGACCAGAGATCCTACATGAGAAGTAAGTACACAGTGACTCCTGTTGTTGACTTAACAAATTGACACTCTTATTTATGGCATAAATTATCCCCCGAGGCTCTTGTCATGAGCTGTCAAGGCTATGGAAGCCTCTTGAGTTCACCAACTCTGATCTTATTTAGACAAGGTCATAGTCAAAGTGGAAGTTCTCTCCTCCCTTCAGAGAAAGGTACTTCCTTCTTTGATGGCCTGTTCTTTCCACTGGGATCTCACTCGCAGAGATTATTATTATTATTATTATTATTTGCCAGAGTGTCTTGGCTTTCCAATGCTGAGAAACTCTCATGGGCTCTTCAGCCAGATCTGAATGCCTTAAGGGCTGATTCTGAGGCCAGAATACTGTTTAGGACATCTGCCATTCTAAGAGTCTGCTGTGTATCTCGCTTCCCATGTTGGTTCATTCTCTCCTTTTTAATTCTATCAGTTAGTATTAACAGACATTAGTCTTGTTTATGTGAGCCCATTGACTCTTAATCCTATCATTATGATCAATTGTGAACTGAAACTGATCACTTTGACTAGCAAGATCTCATTGCTATATGCCACCTTGATTGGATTGAATTGGAATCCCCTGGCATGTTTCTAACTCTACTGTTTGGGGCAAGTCTGATTGAGCATGTGCCAAACTGTAAATCTCCTCCCTCTCTTATTCCCATTCATGTATTTAACAAAGATCACTTTTCAGTTTAATTTAAACACATAAGTACAATTGTGTGTTAATTAAAGAGTTCAACCAATAGTATTAACTAGAACAAAAAATACCAAAAGGGATAAAGTATTACATTGTACATCAACAGTCAGGACAAGGGCTGATCAACTCACTGTTTTCATAGTGTCCATTTCACTTCAAACGGTTTCCTTTTTGGTGCTCGGTTAATTGTCACTGATCAGGGAGAACATATGATATTTGTCCCTTTGGTACTGGCTTATTTCACTCAGCATAATGTTTTCCAGATTCCTCCACTTTTTTGCAAATGACCAGATTTCATTTTTTTTTACTGCTGTATAGTATTCTATAGAGTACATATCCCATACTTTCTTTATCCAGTCTACTGTTGATGGGCATTTAGGTTGGTTCCAGGTCTTAGCTCTTGTGAATTGCGCTGCAATAAACATTAAGGTGCAGACAGCTTTTTTGTTTGCCAATTTAATTTTCTTTGAGTAAATTCCAAGGAGTGGGATGGCAGGGTTGTATGGCAGGGTTATATTCAGGTTTCTGAGGAATCTCCAGACTGACTTCCGTAGTGGCTTTACCAGTTTGCATTCCCACCAACAGTGGGTTAGTGTTCCTTTTTCCCCTCATCCTTGCCGGCATCTGTTGTTGGTAGATTTCTGTATGTGAGCCATTCTAACTGGGGTGAGGTGAAACCTCATTGTGGTTTTGATTTGCATTTCCCTGATTGGTAGTGATCCTGAACATTTTTTTCATGTGCCTGTTGGCCATTTGGATTTTCTCTTTTGAAAAATGTCAATTGAGGGCCTTGGCCCATTTCTTAAGTGGATTGTTTGTTGTTGTTGTTGTTGTTGTTGTTGTGGAGTTTCTTGGTTTCTTTGTAGATTCTAGTTATTAATCCTTTATTAGTTGCATATTTTGCCTCTTCACTTTCCTGAATGTTTTTTTGTTTCTTTCTTTTTTTTTTTTTGGGGGGGGGGTACAGGCAGAGTTACTAAGACAGAGAGAGAGACAGATAGAAAGGTTTTCTTTTTCCTTTTGTTCACCCTCCAAATGTCCGCTACAGCTGGTACACTATGCTGATCCCAAGCCAGGAGCCAGGTGCTTCTCCTGGACTCCCAGGTGGGTGCAGTGCCCAAGCACTTGGGCCATCCTCCACTGCCTTCCCAGTCCACAGCAGAGAGCTGGACTGGAAGAGGAGCACCCGGGACAGAATCTGGCCCCCCAAACAGGATTAGAACCTGGGGTGTTGGCGCCAAAGGTGGAGGATTATCCAAGTGAGCCATGGCGCCAGCCAAAAGCAGTTACTCTCTCTTTTGCAGTACAGAAACTTCTCAATTTGATGCAATCCCAATTGTTAATTTTGGCTTTGACTGCCTGTGCCTTCGGGGTCTTTTCCAAGAAGTCTTTGCCGGTACCTGTATCTTGCAGGGTTTCTCCAAGGCTCTCTAATAATTTGGTGGTGTCAGGTAGTAGATTTAGATCTTTAATCCAAGTTGAGTGGATTTTTGTGTAAGGTGTAAGGTAGGGGTCTTGCTTCATGCTTCTGCAGGTGGAAATCCAGTTTTTCCAGCACCATTTATTGAATAGACTGTCCTTGCTCTAGGAATTGGTTTTAGATTCTTGATCAAATATAAGTCAGCTGTAGATGTTTGGATTGACTTCTGCAGTTTCTATGCTGTTCCATTGGTCTATCCTTCTGTTTCCGTATCAGTACCATGTTGTTTTGATTATAACTGCTCTGTTGTAATCTGTATGTCCTGAAATCTGGTATTGTGATGCCTCCAGCTTTGTTTTTGTTGTACAAGATTGCTTTAGCTAATCAAGGTCTCCTGCATCTCCATATTAATTTCAGCATCATTTTTTCCAGATCTCAGAAGAACATCTTTGATATCTTGATTGGTATTACATTGAATCTATAAATTGCTTTTGGGAGAATGGACATTTTGATGATGTTGATTCTTCCAATCCATGAGCATGGAAGATTTTTCCATTTTTTTGTATCCTCTTCTATTTCTTTCTTTAAGATTTTGTAATTCTCATTTTATAGATCTTTAAAGTCCTTGGTTAAGTTTACTAAAAGATATTTGATTGTTTTGTAGCTATTGTGAATGGGATTGATCTTAGAAGTTCTTCCTCAGTCATGGCATTTCCTGTGTATACAAAGGCTGTTGATATCTGTGCATTGATTTCATATCCTGCTACTTTGCTAAACTCTTCTATGAGTTCCAATAATCTCTTAGTAGGTTCTTTGGATCTCCTAAATAAAGAATCATATCATCGCAAAGAGGGATACTTTGACTTCTTCCTTCCCAGTTTGTATCCCTTTAATTTCTTTTTCTTACCTAATAGCTCTGGCTAAAACTTCCAGAACTAAATTGAATAGCAGTGGTGCAAGTGGTCATCCCTGTCTGGTACCAGATCTCAGTGGAAATGCTTCCAACTTTTCCCCATTCAATAGGATGCTGGCCGTGGGTTTTTAATAAATTGCTTTGATTGTATTGAAGATTGTTCCTTCTATACCCAGTTTTCTTAGAGTTTTCATCATGAATGGGTGTAGTATTTTATCGAATGCTTTCTCTGCATCTATTGAGATAATCATATGGTTTTTCTTCTGCAGTTTGTTAATGTGGTGTATCACATTGATTTATTTGTGAACATTGAACCAACCCTGCATACCAGGCATAAATCACACTTGGTCTGGGTGGATGATCTTTCTGATATATTGCTGCATTCTGTTAGGCAGAATTTTATTGGGGATTTTTGCATATATGTTCATCAGGGATATTGGTCTGTAATTCTCTTTCAATGCTGCATCTTTCTCCAGCTTAGGGATTAAGGTGATGCTGGCTTCATAGAAAGAGTTTGAGAGGATTCCCTCTTTTTCGATTGTTATGAATAGTTTGAGAAGAATTGGAGTGAGTTCTTTAAATGTCTATTAATATACATCAGTGAATCCATCCAGTCTGGGGCTTTTCTTTGTTGGGAGGGACTTTATTACTGATTCAATTTCTGTCTCAGTTATGGGTCTGTTTAGGTTTTCTATGTCTTCATGGTTCAATTTAGGTAGGTTGCATGTGTCCAGGAATCTATCCATTTCTGATAGATTTCCCTGTTTGCTGGCATACAAGTCTTTGTAGTAATTTCTGATGACTCTTTTTATTTCTGTGGTGTTTGTTATTACATTCCCTTTTTCATCTCTGATTTTATTGATTTGAGTCTTTTATTTTTTTAGTTAGTTGGGCCAGTGGAGTGTCAATTTTGTTTATTTTTTCAAAAAAACTAGCTCTTCCTTTGGCTGATCTTTTGTAATGTTATTTTGGATTAAATCCTGTTGATTTATTCTCTGATTTTAAGTATTTCTCTTCTACTAGATTTGGGTCTGGTTTGCTGTAGGTTTTCTAGATCCTTGAGATACACTGAAAGCTCATTTGTTTGGTGCCTTTCCAATTTCTTGATGTGGGCACCTATTGTTACAAACTTTCCTCTTCACACTGTTTTTGCTGTATCCCATAAGTTTTGATATGTTGTGTTGTTATCCTCATTTACTTCCAGAAAGTTTTTGGTTTCTCTTTTGGTATCTCTATGACCCAGTGTTCATTCAGGAGCATGTTGTTCAGTCTCCATGTGTTTACATATGCTCTAGTGATTCCTGAGTTGCTAATTTCCAGCTTCATTCCTTTACGGTCTGAGAAGCTGCATGGTATGAATCTAATTCTTTTGAATTTGCTAAGACTTGGTTTATGGCATAGTATGTAGTCAATGCTAGAGTAGGTTCCATGTACTGCTGAGAAGAATGTAAATTCTTTAAGTGTAGGATGAAAAGTTCTGTAGATATCTGTTAGATCCATTTGGGTGATAGTGTCAATTAAATCTGCTGTTTCCTTGTTGATCTTCTGTACGGTTTATCTGTCTGTTTCTGAGAGTGGAGTATTGAAGTCCTCCAATACTATTGTATTGGAGTCTAAGTCTCCTCTTTAAGTCCCTTATCATATCTTTTAAATAAACCAGTGCCCTGTAATTAGGTGTATACACATTTATAATAGTTACATCTTCCTGTTGAATTGATCCCTTAATCATTATATGGTGCCCCTCTTTGTCTCTTAACAGTTTTTGTGTGGGGAGCAACTGAGACTATGCTAAGTTACTGGAATTAAGATCTATTCTATGCATCTGCTCTCCCACGATATAGCGCTGGGTAGGAGTAAACTTCTACGCAGCTGCCTCTCACCAACTGGACAAACTGCGAGAGCTGATCCTGCTCCTGATTGGAGGAGAGCAGCGTGCTTGGCGTGTGGGTAGCAGAGCACGGATTGGTGGAAGAGGACTATAAAGGAGGAGAGAGACAACATGCACCAGGAACATCTATCTGAAGGAACACCTGAGCAGCCCCCGAGAGAGCTGGCTGGCGGTGTGCCGCTCCCCCGCGGAAGTGGGGAAAGTGGCAGGGGGAACCACCCTTCCACGGAGGTGGAAGGACGGTAGCCAACCCGGGAAGAACCAGCAGCAAACCCGGGGAGGGCCGAGCAGACAAAAGAACAGCGCAGGGTCCTGTGTCGTTCCTCCGTGAAGAGGGGGAGCGACATTTTTGTGTTAAAGTTTATTTAGCCCAGGTACTAACAGAAAAAAAAAAAAAACTGCTAGCCCAGAACATTATATCCTGCAAAGCTCTCATTTGTGAATGAAGGTGAAATAAAGACCTTTCATAGCAAACAGAAATTGAAAGAATTTGTCACCACTCATCCAGCCCTGCAAAAGATGCTTAAAGATGTGTTACACACAGAAACACAGCCATCAGTTTGAAAGAAGGTAAAGGAAGAAAACCTCCAAGTAAAATATCACAGGAAGTTCAAAATATGTATTGGAAATATGGGAAAATCGGCCAGCGCCGTGGCTCACTAGGCTAATCCTCCATCTTGCAGGGCCAGCACACGGGTTCTAGTCCCGGTCGGGGCGCTGGATTCTGTCCCGGTTGCTCCTCTTCCAGGCCAGCTCTCTGCTGTGACCAGGAGTGCAGTGGAGGATGGCCCAAGTCCTTGGGCCCTGTACCCCATGGGAGACCAGGATAAGTACTTGGCTCCTGCCATCAGATCAGCATGGTGCGCCGGCCGCGGCGGCCATTGGAGGGTGAACCAACGGCAAAAGGAAGACCTTTCTCTCTGTCTCTCTCTCTCACTGTCCACTCTGTCTGTCAAAAAAAAAAAAAAAAAAAGAAAAAAGAAAAGAAAAGAAATATGGGAAAATGGCAGGGCAAAGTTACTACTTATCAATAGTCACATTGAATGTTAATGGCCTCAACTCTCCAATTAAAAGACACAGACTGGCTGAATGGATTAAGGAACAAAAGTCATCTATTTGCTGCTTACAAGAATCACATCTTTCCAAAAAAGATGCATGCAGACTGAAAGTGAAAGGCTGGAAAGGCAGGTTCCATGGCTCAATAGGCTAATCCTACACCTGCAGTGCCAGCACACCGGGTTCTATTCCTGGTCGGGGCGCCAGATTCTGTCCCGGTCACTCCTCTTCCTGTCCAGCTCTCTATTGTGGCCCAGGAGTGCAGTGGAGGATGGCCAAAAGTGCTTGGGCCCTGCACCCACATGGGAGACCAGGAGAAGCACCTGGCTCCTGGCTTTGGATCAGCACAGTGTGCCAGCCACAGCTTCCATTGCGGGGTGAACCAATGGAAAAAAGGAAGACCTTTCTCTCTGTCTCTCTCTCTCACTGTCCACTCTGCCTGTCAAAAATAAATAAATAAATAAATAATTGGAAAAAGATATTCCATGCCAATGGAAACGAAAAAAGAGTTGTTGTAGCCATCTTAATATCAGACAAAATAAACTATAACACAAAAACTGTTAAGGGAAATTGACTCTTAAAAGTGAATTCCGCATTTCTACTAAAGCACATGTGATAAGGGGTAACTATAATTCAGGTAGAAAGTTGCTGTCTCAGGGACTTGAGGTCTCAAGGAATAGAGTTTTACATGTAGGAAATTGAATGTTAAGTTACCAGAGACTGAAGGTGAAAAATAACTGGCTGCAGGAGAGATAGCCTTCAGATCTGCATTTAATTATCTTCAAATCATCAGTAGTTCCCTAAATTGTGTATGTATCTAAAAGACTTTAAGGATAACCATTTAACATTACCAACAGAATATTCAACATGCAGAAATTGTTTATTAACTTATTTTTAAATATTTTAATGGTTTCTTTTTATTGTCTTTAGTATTTTCATTTAAAAAAATAACATACAGGGGTCGGCTCTGTAGCGTAGTGGGTAAAGCCGCCACCTACAGTGCCTGGCATTCCATATGGGCATCAGTTCAAGTCCTGGGTGCTCCACTTCTGATCCAGCTTTCTGCTGTGGCCTGGGAAAGCAGTAGAGGTTGGCTCAAGTCCTTGGGCCCCTGCACCCATTTGGGAGACCCAGAAGAAGCTCTTGGCTCCTGGCTTGGGATTAGTGCAGCTCCAGCTATTGCAGCCAATCGGGGACTGAACCAGAGGATGGAAGACCTCTCTCTCTACCTCTCCTTCTCTCTCTTACAAATAAATAAATAAATCTTTAAAAAATGTAAAAGTTTTCATGTTTATGTAAAAGATATAAATACTTACATAACTGTGATGTTTGTTGCATGTTTTTGCATGTATACATGTTTTGTTTTATTGTATACATTGTGTCATGTACAATCAGTATAAATATATTTGTCCTTTCAAGCATTTAACATTTCTTTACAGTGAAAATTTTCAAAAATTCTGTCTTCTAGTTTTGTTTTTTAGACAAATGTGCAATAACATAATATTATCTATCTTTAGCCTACTGTACAAGAAAACCCCAGGATTTCATACACCAATTTAGCTATTGGAGTTCTATTTTTAGCATATTAAGAAGCATCCATACAGTTTTCCACAATAATTGCACCGAATTACCTTCCCATCTACACTGTGCAAGACTTCCTCTACTCCATGTCCTTGTCAGCACTTCTTAACTTTTGTCTTTTTGATAATAGCCAGTCTTATAGGAATGAGGTCATATTTTTTTGTGGGTTCGATTTGACTTTCCTTATGATTAGTAATGTTGAGAATTTTTTCAGGTACCTATTTTTCTTGTACCTTTGAGAAAGGTCTTATAGGATCTACTGCCCATTTTTAGATTATTTGCATTTTTTGTTGTTTTGAATGAGTTGATTTTTTAATATTCTGAATGATAATCCTTTGTCAGAGGAACAGCTTGTAAATATTTTCTCCCATTTATTAAGTTGTCTCTTTGTTCTGCTTACATTTCCTTTTATGTGCAAGAGTTCTCCAGATTATTAAAATTCTATTTGTTTATTTTTGGTTTTATTTCTGTGCCTTTAGGGACTGATCCAAAAAGTCCTTGCCAACTCTAATCTCCTGAAGTGTTTTCCTTAGTTTCTTCTGATAGGCTCAAAGCTCCGGGTTTCACCTTTATTTCTTTCATTCCTTTTTAGCTTATTTTTGTAAAAGCTGAGCTTTGGGTCTAGCTTCAGTCTTAAAACAAGTCTATATCCAACTTTCTTAGTACCAGTTGTTTAAAAAGGCCTTCTTTTTCCAATGCCTGTTATTAGCATTTTTGTCTAAGCCCAGTTGGCTATGAATATGAGTTTACTTCTAGGGTGTCTATTCTGTCCCATTGGTCTATGGGTCTGTTTTTATGGCAATATCATGTTGCTTTAATTACTGAAGCTCTTTTATACATATTTAAAGCCAGGTATCATAAGGCCTCCCATTTTGTTCTTGTTGTTCAAGATTACTTTGGCTATTCAGGGTATTTTGTGGTTTCATATAAATTTCAGTTGTGCTTTTTCTGATTGTGTGAAAAATGTTATTGAGATTTTGGTAAGGATTTTATTAATGTGTAAATCACTTTGGGTAGTATTCACATTTTAGCAATATTGATTCTTCCAATCCATGACCATGGGATGTTTTTCCATTACTTTGTGTCTTCCTCAATTCTTTTCAGGAGTGATTAAAAGTTTACATTGTGAATATCTTTTACCTATTTGTTTAAATTTATTGCCAGATATGATTTTTTGTAACTATTGAAAATGGGATTGCTTTTTTTTTTTTTTTATAGGCAGAGTGGACAGTGAGAGAGACACAGAGAAAGAAAGGTCTTCATTTTCTGTTGGTTCACACTCAAATGGTGGCTGCGGCCAGTGCGCTGTGGCCAGTACACCAAGATGATCCAAAGCCAGGAGCCAGGTGCTTCTCATGGTCTCCCATATGGGTGCAGGGCCCAAGCATTTGAGCCATCCTCCACTGCACTCCCAGGCCACAGCAGAGAGCTGGACTGGAAGAGGGGCAACTGGGACAGGATCTGGCGCCCCAACTGGGACTAGAACCAGGTGTGCTGGTGCCGCAGGCAGAGGATTAGCCTATTGAGCCACAGCGCCAGCCTGGGATTGCTTCTAACACTGTTTGTGTGTTACAACTCCACTGATTTTTGTACGCTGACTTTGTGTCTTGCAAATTTGCTGAATTTTTTGTTAGTTCTATAGCTTTTTGTTGGAGTCTATGGGTTTTTTATAAGAGCATGTCACCTGCAAACAATGACAGCTTGAATTCCTTTCCAATTTAGCAGCCCTTTATTTCCTTCTTTTGCCTCATTGCTTGAGCTAGGACCTCCAGTATTATGAAAGTCGTTAAAGTGGGCACCCTTGTTTTGTTCCAGATCTTAGAGCTAAAGCTTTCATCTTTTTACCCTTCACTTTGATATTGGTTTTCAGGCTGTTATTATGGCTTTTATAATATTGAGGTATATTCCTTCCAAAGCTAATTTGAGAGGTATTTATTTATTTATTTATTTTTACAGGCAGAGTGGACATTAAGAGAGAGAGACAGAGAGACAGGTCTTCCTTTTCCATTGGTTCACTCCCCAATGGCAGTTGCGGCCGGTGCACTGTGCTGATCTGAAGCCAGGAGCCAAGTGCTTCTCCTGGTCTCCCATGGGATGCAGGGCCCAAGCACTTGGGCCATCCTCCACTACCTTCCCAGGCCACAGCAGAGAGCTGGACTGGAAGAGGGGCAACCGGGACAGAATCCAGTGCCCCAACCAGGACTAGAACCTGATGTGCTGGCGCCGCAGGCAGAGGATTAGCCTATTGACTTGCAGTGCCAGCCTAATTTGAGAGGTTTTAATCATGAATGGATATCAACTTTCATCAAGTTTTTTCCATCTATTGAGATGGACATATATTTTGATCCTTCATTTGGTTTAAGTGGTGTGTCACATTTCTTCATTGTGTGTGTTGAATCATATTTATATTCCTAAAATGACTCTCATTTGATCATGATGAATGATCCTTTAAATGTGCTGTTGGATTCACTTTATTAGTACTTTGTGGAGGATTTTTGCATCTATGTTCATCAAGGATATTGGAATGTGATTTTCTTTCATTTCTTTCTTTTTTTTTTTTCTGTTAAATCCTCTCTAGTTTTGGTACGAAGATAATGGTGGCCTTTATGAATGAATTTGAAAGAATTCCATCCTCTACTATTTTCTGGAATGATTTAGGAGCAAATGATGGAATGCTTCTTTAAATTTTTGAAAGAATCAGCAATCCAGCCATCTGATCTTGGGATTTTCTTTGACAGATTTTTCATTATTGACTCAATATCACTTCTGTTTATCGATATTTTTAGGTATTTTGTTTACTTATGATTCATTTTTACCAAGGTGCATGTGTCCAGGAATTTGGCCACTGCTTTTAAATTATCTAATTTGTTGCACTATAGTTTTTCACAGTAATCTCTATCAATCATTTTTGTTTCTGTTGTTTCAGGGTAGTATCTATTTTAATCTCTAATTCTATCTTCTTAAAAGTTAGCCTAGCTAAAGATTTGTCAATTTTATCTTTTCAAAGAAATAGTTATTTGTTTTATCAATTGAAGATGAAGCTGATCTAAATAGATCAATTCAAAGTCAGAGCTTGGCAGAAGAGATTAAAATATAAGATCTAAATACATGCTGACTGTAAGAATTCACTTCAAATATAGTGGCATAGTTTGAAAGCAAAAGTATAACTAAAGATATATATGTATCATGCAAATTTTAATCAAAGTAAGTTATAAATGGCTATATTAATAGATGATAAAGTAGACATGATGGCAAAAAATTATCAGACATAGAGATAATATCTATGCTAAAAGGGCACTCCATCAAGATGGAAAATCAACCCTAAATTTGCATGTACTGCACAAGACAGCTGCAAGTTTTGTGAAGTAAAACCTGAGAGAACTCAAAGGATAAATAGAAAAATTCACATTTTACTTAGAGACTTCACTCCTCTTTCTCAATAACTGATAGAACAACTAGATTTAAAATCAGCAAAAAAATACAGAATAACTCATACTGCTATCAACTGAAGGGTATAATTGGCACTTATAGAACAACATCCCTTCTATTGAGATACAGTAGCAAAATACATTAAGCAATATGGAAACAAATACATTGGAATATGAGGAAAGATTTCAAATTCATAATCTAAGCATGGATATCTAAAGACTAGGAAAAGTAGAACAAAAATATGAAGCTTGCAGTAGGAAGAAAATAATAAAGATAAAAACAGACTGAGTTTGGAAGAGTTCCCTCTCTTTCAACTTTTAGAATAGTTTGAAAGAGATTGGTGTTAGTTCTTCCTTAACACTTTGGTATAATTTAAAATTGAATCCATCTGGTCCCGGAGTTTTCATTGTTGGGGGACATTTTCGTACTGATTTCCATCTCATTATTCATTAATGGTCTATTCAGGTTTTCTGTGTCTTCTTAGTTCAGTGTTGGTAATTTATATATACCCAGAAATTTAGCCATTTCTTTCAGGTTATCCAATTTATTGGTATATAATTGTACTAGTATTTCCTAACAATCCTTTGCATTTCTGTGACATCAGTTTTAATGTTTACTTTTTCATTAGTGTTTTTATTTGAGTCTTCACTCTTTTTTTTTTGTTAATCTCTTGAAATTTTCATCAGTTTTATTTAACGTTTCAAAAGTTCAACTCTTCATTCCATTTTCAATTAATGTTTTAGTCTCTGTTTCATTTATTTCTGCCTTGATCTCTGTGTTTTTTGTATTGCAGCTAAGTTTAGTTTTGGTTTATTGGTTTCCTTGGTCCTTGAGATGCATTTTAGATAGAAATCAACAAAACTGAGAAGACAAAAACCAACTAAAGGTCAGTGAAATCAAGTTAATTATCTGAAAGCATCAATTAGATTGACAACTTTTCAGTCAAATTGTCCAAGAAAAATAGAGAAGACAAAAATTATTAATATTAGGAATGGGCAGGGATTTCATGTCACTATAAAATATTCAAATATCAAAAGAATAATAATTCAAAACCAAACAATTTCACACACATAAGTTAGACATCATAAGAAAAACTAATTCCTCATGAAATAAAAAAAAACACAGTGTAAATGGAAAGAAACTTAAAAAAAAAACTTTAAATTCCTCTTGGGAGATCCACATAAATTTAAAATTTTCTCCATATTCACAAGTTGTCCAATTGGGCTGTCATATTCTGATCAGTTAATTTTGCCAGAGTTGTTAGCAAGAATTGATATAAAATATCCTCCACTGTTGTAAAAATACATTAAAAGAGATCCATATATTCTTTCTTTCTTTCTTTCTTTCTTTCTTTCTTTCTTTCTTTCTTTCGACAGGCAGAGTGAGAGAGAGAGAGAGAGAGAGAGAGAGAGACAAAGGTCTTCCTTCCGTTGTTCATCCCCCAAATGGCTGCTACAGCCTGCACACTGTGCTGATCTGAAGCCAGGAGCCAGGTGCTTCCTCCTGGTATCCCATGTGGGTGCATGGCCCAAGGACCTGGGCCATCCTCCACTACCTTCCCGGGCCACAGAAGAGAGCTGGACTGGAAGAGGGGACAGAATCTGGCGCCCCATCTGGGACTAGAACCCTGGGTGCCAGCGCCGTTGGTGCAGGATTAGCCTAGTGAGCTGTGGCGCCGGCCCAAGGGATCCATATATTTTCACCAAAAGGTTACCTGTGTTTTGGCAAAAGTGTGCCAAGCTAGTGGGATTGCCTATTTTTCCTTCAATTTGAAGTCATATATCTAAAACTTCTTTTTGAGGTATAATACAAAACTTTTTATTACTCTTGTTGTTGAACATGATGCTTCATTTTGTCCCACTTGTAGAATCTATTTAGTTGAAACTGCCCTATCAGACCAAAGAACTTGAAAATGTTTTTTTTATAAATTAGAAAACTCCCCAAATAACATTTTTGTACAAGTGGATAGTTTTGGTTCTCTTAGAATTCTATTAAAATGAATTTTGTTATTCTGTTTATTTGAATATTTTGGGTCTGCTCTTATTTTTTCTGAAGCTCTCATTGATCCAGTAGTAAATATTGTTTGACTCATGATGTATGTTGTTACCACTGGGTGCTAATTGCCTATGTGTAGAAAGAAAGCATATCTTAACTACCATATTACTGAGACAAAATCAGAGGGAAACGGATTCCCTTTTTTAAAAATTTATTTTATTTATTTTTTACTTAGTAAATATAAATTTCCAAAGTACAGTTTATGGATTACAATGGCTTCCCCCCCTCATAATTTCCCTCCCACTCGCACCCCTCCCATCTCCCGCTCCCTCTCCCATTCCATTCACATCAAGATTCATTTTCAATTATCTTTATATACAGAAGATCGATTCAGTATATATTTAGTAAAGATTTCATCAGTTTGTACCCACACAGAAACACAAAGTGTAAAATACTGTTTCAATACTAGTTATAGCATTACTTCACATTGGACAACACATTAAGGACAGATCCCATATGAGAAGTAAGTACACAGGGACTCCTATTGTTGACTTAACAATTTGACACTCTTGTTTATGGCGTCAGTAATCTCCCTAGGCTCTTGTCATGAGTTGCCAAGGCTATGGAAGCCTTTTGAGTTCGCCAACTTCGATCTTATTCTGACAGGGTCATAGTCAAAGTGGAAGTTCTCTCCTCCCTTCAGAGAAAGGTACTTCCTTCTTTGATGGCCCATTCTTTCCACTGGGATCTCACTCGCAGAGATCTTTAAGTCTTTTTTTTTTTTCCCTGAGTGTCTTGGCTTTCCATGTCTGAGAAACTCTCATGGGCTTTTCAGCCAGATCTGAATGCCTTAAGGGCTGATTCTGAGGCCAGAGTGCTATTTAGGACATCTGCCATTCTATGAGTCTACTGTGTATCTCACTTCCCATGTTGGATCGTTCTCTCCCTTTTTTATTCTATCAGCTAGAATTAGCAGACACTAGACTTGTTTGTGTGATCCCTTTGACTCTTAGACCTATCAATGTGATCAATTGTGAACTGAAATTGATCACTTGGACTAGTGAGATGGCATTGTACATGCCACCTTGATGGGATTGTATTGGAATCCCCTGGCACGATTCTTTTTTTTAACTTTTATTTAATGAATATAAATTTCCAAAGTACAGCTTATGGATTACAATGGCTTCCCCCCCCCCATAACTTCCCTCCCACCCACAACCCTCCCCTTTCCCTCTCCCTCCCCCCTTCCATTCACATCAAGATTTATTTTCAATTCTCTTTATATACAGAAGATCAGTTTAGCATATATTAAGTAAAGATTTCAACAGTTTGCACCCACATAGAAATTCTAACTCCACCATTTGGGGCAAGTCCGATTGAGCATGTCCCAAATTGTACATCTTCTCCCTCTCTTATTCCCACTGTTATATTTAACAGGGATCACTTTTCAGTTAAAATTTAAACACCTAAGAATAATTGTGTGTTAATTACACAGTTCAACCAACAGTACTAGAACAAAACAAAGAAAAAATACTAAAATGGATAAAGTATTATCCATTGGTTGAACTCTGTAAGTAAAATTTATTTTACTTGAAAGTCAGAGTTAGACAGAGAGAGGAGGCAGAGATTGAGAAAGAGAGAGAGAGAGGTCTTTCATCCTATGGTTCGCTCCTCAATTGGCCGCAACAGCTGGAGCTCCGCTGATCTGAAGCCAGAAGCCAGGAGCTTCTTCTGGGTTTCCCACATGGGTGCAGGGGCCCAAGAACTTGGGCCATATTCTATTGCTTTCCCATGCCACAGTAGAGAGCTGGATTGGAAGTGGAGCAGCCAGGTCTTGAACTGGCGCCCATATGAGATACTGGCGCTTCAGGCCAGGGCATTAATCCACTGTACCATAATGTTAGCCCCGAAATGATTACCCTTACATATGTGTTTTCAAGTGCCAAAATGCCCTTCCAAAGTTAGCAATTTCAAATTCTAGATATTGAAATCTCTAGTATACAGTACCACCAAGTTATTCATAGGGATTGTTCAATCTCAATAACTAGGATGTGTTCAATTTTTCTTTAAATATATCAGTGTATATTACCCTCCTGACATTGTTTGCCTTGGTTGTACTGATTTTGGATTTCTGACCTCCAAAATTATAAGGTGATACATTTGTGTAAGGAAATTACAAGTGACAAAATTTCTGATAATTTGTTGAAGCAACAATAGGAATCTCATACAGTGGTCTTTTCAACAAATAATGCTTGAACAATTGGATAACCATTTCTCATATCTTACCCTACAACATTATAAATTTTGAATAAAAATGAATAATAAACACAAATGTAAGAGATAAAGAACAATGATTCTAGAAGAAAACTGCGTTAGGCAGATATATCCTAGATAGGATACAGAAGTCAGAGCCATTAAAAAAATAGAAGTCATAGTTGTGGCACAGAGGGTTAAGCTGCCACTTGCAAGGCTGGCATCCCATGTTGGAGTAAATAAAAAAATAAATCTCTTAAAAATGACTGTATTGGACTTCATCACAATTATACGTATTAGTCTTCAAAATACAATTCAAACTAAAAAATATTTGGAAAAAGGAGTTCTGTGATGTTTATTTTGTTCCAAATAATTAGCAACCCATACATAGTCCATTCATGACATACAAAATAATGAAAACCCACACACATAAACACAACTGAGATTTCCTGGTATTGTGACATGTTGTTGGTGGCAATACTCAATGGTATTGCCACACTGGAAAATGGCTTGGCATTTCTGAGTAAAGTTAAATACTCAATACACAATTGCTAGTTATTTATGTAACTAGAAAAATGAAAATAAATATCAACAAAAAACTTGAACTTGAGTGTACATAATAAACTTTTTCTAATGCTCGCAAGCTGAAAGAAGCCTAAAATAACCACCAACTGGTCTCTGGACAAATAAATCATGGTATAAGTCATACAATGAAATACAATGAATAATATTCAGCAATGAAAAGGAGTATACTACATCTCAAAATAATTCAATTATGAAAGTATTTTTCTAAACTAAAGAAACTGACATAAAACATCACACAATCTGTGACTCATTTATATGCAGGTATAAAACTGGCAGTTATAGTGACATAAACCAGATCACTGTTTGACAAATTCAGGGGGGAGGGGTGGAGATAGGGAGAGATGCTGACCTCAGAAGGGTTTGTGAAAAATGGGTTGAGATACATAGTCTAAATCATAGTTTTGGTGGCTATGTACTTTGATACATTTGCTAAAATTCATTCAATTATATATTAAAATTTGGTAAATTTTATGTAAATTTACTTGAATAAAATTGAATTTAAAATGAATTACTAATGCACTCAACATGCTACACAGACAAATCTCTTAAATGTCTGTTGAGAAAATTAAATCAGACAAAAATGAGTGAATATGTGTTAATGTTCAAAAACAGAATGAATGTATGTGATGTTCAAGAAAAGTCTGACAGAAATCACTCTATATTATCTCCATAGAAGTGTTGGTTGACTGGAATCTTACACCAGAATATTTTTGGGTGATGGGAATTCTTTTTATCTTTCTTGGTATGATGGCTACTATGGATATGCATTTATCACAACTTATTAAAATGTGTACATTCTTTATTTTATTAATTTATTATATGCGAATTTTACCTCAATAAAAAGTAATTATTTTTCCTATTTTAAACCTCAATAAAAGTGCACAATTCCACAGCTTGTTATTGTTTCATACCACACCATTTATTTCAGGAGTTATGAAAACACTCAGTTGTTCTGTGGTTTGCACCTTCCAAACGTCACAAACAGTGTCACCTACATGAACATGCTAGATCATAAATCTACGGCTTCCAAATTCCCTATTTAGTCCCTTTATATAAGATTAAATGCTTGTATGCCCATGATTTTGTAAAATTTTCTGACCCTAGGGTAACTTGCCTTGAAATCCAGGCATATTTTATTTAAAAACAACATAAATGTACATACAGGTTCTTTCTTCTTTAGTCTCTCTATTAAGAGGTTAAACTCTTAGATCACTAAGAAGGGAGGGCAATGTCACTTGCTGAGTAAACTTCACAAAATTGGGTCTACTCTTTTAGAAAATGTTAATTACTTATACAGACTGTTTTCTTTTAACATATTGTTGTGGGCTAGGTTGGAGCCCAAATTAATATCCCAGTCTGTTGCCTTTTACTTAGAGAAGAGTTATAATTATAGACATAAGCACCAGTTATGAAAAGGTTTGTTTACAAAGTGAAAAGAATACAAAGGCGCATGAGGGCTTCATTTAGGGAGAGTGGGCCAGGAAAGGTAAAAAGGGAATTTCATACCCTGCTCTGCTTGTCCTGTGTCCACAAGGTGGAGAGGGAAGAAGACAGAACCCCCTCCTCTTCGACAAGCTTCTTATGGAGTGGCTGCATGGTACTGCTCCCAGGTCCCGGGTAAGGGGAGGTACATCTGCTTGATGGATGGGTTGATAGGATTACATGGGGTGGGGTAGGTGTGGCTGACTTTTCCCACATCAACATTATCTACTGTAACTTGATAATTCTCTTTACGTTATATATTTTAATAAACTCTGTTAGCTTAAAAACATGAAATTACTTTTACATACCTATTGAGATAGGCAACTACATAAACCTATGATTTTGTTATGTAGAAAATACAAATCAAACTGGTTTGAGCAACATAGAGAATGCATTGAATCACCAAATTGAAAAGTGTATAGTTTCAGACGTTGTTGCCATCTCAATAACTCAGCTGTGCTCTCATCCATGTTGGTTTTATATCCAAGCCAGAGTTACATCCAGGGCCCCCAAATGCCTGATTCTTACTAGTTCATGTTAAAAATTAATAGTTACTATTTGTTGGTTCTCTCAGTGAAATTTTCTGAAAAGACTGCCATTGATGTAGCTTGTGGACAGGGAAAATATTCTATCTTTGACCAAGGAGTAACCATTTGCCCATCCTTAGAACTGTGGTGCGGTCAGTACAGAAATGCCTCAATAAGAACAGAGAGTTAGAGAGCTGTCGTTTTCAAAAGGTAAATCTATCTCCTTCTAGGAGAGGATTGGGTTTAGAGACTAGTCAAACCACAAATAAGAAACAAAACAAAAGAAAATCAACAAAGAATACATATCCTCTGTGTTAGCTGAATAGTACACCCAAGTCCTGGTTTAAGAAGTATTTCTTCATTGATCAACAATGTTCAGTTCCTACATTTTCTTTATGAAGTCATGTTCCTCTTAGAATTAGGTTTTGGTGCCGACGTTGTGATATAGCAGGCAAAGCTGCCACCTGCAGTGCAGGCATCCCATTTATATGCCGGTTCAAGTCCCGGCTGCTCCACTTCCCATCCAGCTCTCCACCATGACCTGGGAAAGCAGTAGAAGATGGCCCAAGTCCTTGAGCCTCTGCACCCATATAGGAGACACGTAAGAAGCTCCTGGCTCCCGGCTCCTGGCTCCTGGCTCCTGGCTCCTGGCTTCAGATCAGCGTAGCTTCAGCCATTGCAGCCAACTGGGGAATGAACCAGTGAATGGAAGACCTCTCTCTCTGCTTCTCCTTCTCTCTGTATAACTCTGACTTTTTTTAAAAAATATTTATTTGTTTATTTATTTGAAAGTCAGAGTTACACAGAGAGAGGAGAGGCAGAGAGAAAGAGATCCTGCATCCGATGGCCCACTCCCCAACTTGCCGCAACGGCCAGAGCTGAGCCGATCCGAAGCCAGGAGCGAGGAGCTTCCTCTGGCTCTCCCATATGTGTGCAGGGACCCAAGGATTTGGGCCATCCTCCACCGCCCTCCCAGGCCACAGCAGAGAGCTGGATCGGAAGAGGAGCAGTCGGGACCAGAACCAGTGCCCATATGGGATATTGGTGCTTCAGGCCAGGGTGTTAACTCACTGTACCACAGTGCGGCCCCCTGACTTTCAAATGAATAATTACATCTTTTAAAAAAAAGAAGGTTTCCAGTCTACCGTTGATGGGCATTTAGGTTGGTTCCAGGTCTTAGCTATTGTGAATTGAGCTGCAATAAACATTAGGCTGCAGACCGCTTTTTTGTTTGCCAATTTAAATTCCTTTGGGTAAATTCCAAGGAGTGGGATGGCTGGGTCGAACGGTAGGGTTATCTTCAGGTTTCTGAGGGATCTCCAGACTGACTTCCATAGTGGCTTGACCAGTTTGCATTCCCACCAACAGTGGGTTAGTGTCCCTTTTTCCCCACATCCTCGCCAGCATGTGTTGTTGGTAGATTTCTGAATGTGAGCCATTCTAACCGGGGTGAGGTGGAACGTCATTGTGGTTTTGATTTGCATTTCCCTGATTGCTAAAGAAATTATGGGATATGTACTCTTTAGAATACTATACCGCAGTAAGAAACAATGAAATCCAGTCATTTGCAACAAAATGGAGGAATCTGGAACACATCATGCTGAGTGAAATAAGCCAGTCCCAAAGGGACAAATACCATATGTTCTCCCTGATCGGTGACAACTGACTGAACACCAAAAAGGAAACCTGTTGAAGTGGAATGGACACTATGGGAAACGGTGACTTGATCAGCATAGCCCTGACTGTTAATGAACAACTTAATACATTATCCCTCTTAGTAGTTTTTTTGTCTGTTCTACTTAATATGACTGGTTTAATTCTGCAATTAATACACAGTTATTCTTAAGTGTTGAAATTTAACTGAAATGTGATCCCTGTTAAACATAAGAGTAGGAATAAGAGAGGGAAGAGATGTATAATTTGGGACATGCTCAAGCTGACTTGCCCCAAATGGTAGAGTTAGAAACATACCAGGGGACTCCAATTTAATCCCATCCAGGTGGCATGTACCAATGCCATCTCACTAGTCCAAGTGATCAATTTCAGTTCACAATTGATCATAATGAAAGGACTAAGAGTCAAAGGGAGCACATAAACAAGTCTAGTACCTGCTAACACTAACCGATAGAATAAATAAAGGGGAGAGTGATCCAACATGGGAAGTGAGATACTCAGCAGACTCATAGAATGGCAGATGTCCTAAATAGCACTCTGGCCTCAGAATCAGCCCTAAAGGCATTCGGATCTGGCTGAAAAGCCCATGAGAGTATTTCAGGCATGGAAGGCCAAGACACTCTGGCAAAAGATCTCTGTGAGTGAGATCTCAGTGGAAAGAACAGGTCTTCAAAGAAGGAGGTACCTTTCTCTGAAGGGAGGAGAGAACCTCCACTTTGACTATGACCTTGTCTAAACAAGATAAGAATCGGAGAACTCAGAGGGCTTCCATAGCCTTGGAAACTCATGACTGGAGCATAGGGAGATTACTGATGCCATAGACAGGAGTGTCAATTGGTAAAGTCAACAACAGGAGTCACTGTGCACTTACTCCTCATGTAGGATCTCTGTCCTTAATGTGCTGTGCATTGAGATTTAATGCTATAACGAGTACTCAAACAATATATTTCACTTTGTGTTTCTATGGGGGTGCAAACTGTTGAAATCTTTACTTAATGCATACTAAACTGATCCTCTGTAAAAAAAAAAAAAAAAAAAAAAAAAAAAAAAAAAAGAAACTATCAACTCCCAACTTGACTCTCACTGGGATTAAACATGACAATAGGTCTGATCTGATTTCATCATCATTAAAAAAATCATCTATTATTTTTCACTTTATGTTTCTGTGTGGGAGCAAACTGTTGAAATCCTTACTTAATGTATACTAAGCTGATCTTCTGTATATTAAGATAATCGAAAATGAATTTTGATGTGAATGGAAGGGGAGAGGGAGTGGGAAAGGGGAGGGTTGTGGGTGGGAGGGACGGTATGGGGAGGAAGCCATAGGAAGCCATAGTAATCCATTATTCGTACTTTGGAAACTTATATTCATTAAATAAAAGTTAAAAAAAAATAAAATAAAATCCTCAATCCAAAAAAAAAAAAAAAAAGAATGTTTCTCTCAAGATGATCTGATCTTTCTAAACTGTAGGAGTTTTTCTATTGGTATGGATTGGTATCTAAGGGAGAATTACAAACATTGCTAATCTGTCTTTAAATTCCATACTCCTTCTGATACATTCTTATTCCACGTTTAGTAATTTGTACCAATGTTAATCCCAAGCTACCCACTTTCTTCATCCTGGTAGAGTTTTGGAGGGTGGAGCTGGAAGAAAGTCACAGAAGAGACCCCAGATCAGGTGAGACTTACCGCTACAGTATGGTCTCTTGTGGGGAGCAACTGGGAGCAACTCGGACTAGACTGTTACTGGAATTAAGACTTATTCTATGCACCTGCTCTCCCACAATATGGCGCTGGGAGAGGAGGAAACAGCTTCTACACAGCTGCCTCCAGTTCAACCAATAAACAGCAGGACCTGCTCCTGATTGGAGGAGAGCAGCGTACTCGGCGTGTGGGTAGCAGAGTTGGGATTGGTGGAAGAGGACTATAAAGGAGGAGAGAGACAACATGCACCAGGAACATCTATCTGAAGGAACACCTGTGCAGCCCCCGAGAGAGCCGGCCAGCGGTGTGCCGCTCCCCAGTGGAAGTGGGGAAAGTGGCAGGGGGAACCGCCCTTCCACGGAGGTGGAAGGGACGGTAGCCAACCCGGGAAGAACCAGCAGCAAACCCGGGGAGGGCCGAGCAGACAAAAGAACAGCGCAGGGTCCTGTGTCGTTCCTCCACGAAGACGGGGAGCGACAGTCTCTAGATTATTTCATGCAGTAATAGAAAACATATGGAATTATGTACACCGTCTATTCTGTAACTTCCATTATCTTAAGTAAAGCGTTGCCAGAATCATGGTCAGAATCAGGAATAGAGAGGAGCCGACATTGTTTTCCTTTATAAAAATAGCTTAACTAGTTTGGTACACAATTGTAGTTTAGCTTCATTATCACTGAATTCCAACAGAGCAGGCCAATATTTTTCAAACCAACAGTAAAGGATAATTTGGACTTTGAAATCAGAATTCTGACTAGCAAAATTATTCTGATCTCCATCAAAAGCTGTTGTCATTACCTCTGTGATTTTTCAGTTCCTTGGTTTCTGGTGTGAAGCTTGTCTGCCTGGAACCAGTCATTACATCACCGATTCTGCCTCCAGACCTGTGTATATGATCCAAAGCATAGCAGTGTGATTTTAGTCCAGCTGTTGCCAGGGAGAAGAGCAAAAGCTTTCTCTTCCCACTTAGATAAGAAGCAAATGAAATATGAAATCAGTAGTGGTAATTTATTGAAGAGGAAAGGGAGAAAAATATCAGGTCATTATTTGGATGCCAGGATTAATTTTCTTTTAAAGCAACAGTAGTTAAAAGGAGCATTTGTTTCAAATACTAGTCACACACACATTGCTAGTCATACCAGCAATACTATTTTATATATGCAGTAACCAATAAATTCCCTTTATTATTATTTTTTCACTTTGAAGAGAGAAGTCTTTTTTTTAACTTTTATTTAATGAATATAAATTTTCAAAGTACGATTTATGGATTACAATGGCTTCCCCCCCATACCGTCCCTCCCACCCACAACCCTCCCCTTTCCCACTCCCTCTCCCCTTCCATTCACATCAAGATTCATTTTCGATTATCTTAATATACAGAAGATCAGCTTAGTATACATTAAGTAAGGATTTCAACAGTTTGCTCCCACACAGAAACATAAAGTGAAAAATAATAGATGATTTTTTTTAATGATGATGAAATCAGATCAGACCTATTGTCATGTTTAATCCCAGTGAGAGTCAAGTTGGGAGTTGATAATTTCTTTTTCTTTTTCTTTTTTTTTTTTTTTACAGAGGATCAGTTTAGTATGCATTAAGTAAAGATTTCAACAGTTTGCACCCCCATAGAAACACAAAGTGAAATATATTGTTTGAGTACTCGTTATAGCATTAAGCCTCAATGTACAGCACATTAAGGACAGAGATCCTACATGAGGAGTAAGTGCACAGTGACTCCTGTTGTTGACTTAACAAATTGACACTCCTGTCTATGGCATCAGTAGTCTCCCTATGCTCCAGTCATGAGTTTCCAAGGCTATGGAAGCCCTCTGAGTTCTCCGATTCTTATCTTGTTTAGACAAGGTCATAGTCAAAGTGGAGATTCTCTCCTCCCTTCAGAGAAAGGTACCTCCTTCTTTGAAGACCTGTTCTTTCCACTGGGATCTCACTCACAGAGATCTTTTGCCAGAGTGTCTTGGCTTTCCATGCCTGAAATACTCTCATGGGCTTTTCAGCCAGATCTGAATGCCTTTAGGGCTGATTCTGAGGCCAGAGTGCTATTTAGGACATCTGCCATTCTATGAGTCTGCTGAGTATCTCACTTCCCATGTTGGATCACTCTCCCCTTTATTTATTCCATCGCTTAGTGTTAGCAGGTACTAGACTTGTTTATGTGCTCCCTTTGACTCTTAGTCCTTTCATTATGATCAATTGTGAACTGAAATTGATCACTTGGAATAGTGAGATGGCATTGGTACATTCCACCTTGATGGGATTGAATTGGAATCCCCTGGTATGTTTTTAACTCTACCATTTGGGGCAAGTCAGCTTGAGCATGTCCCAAATTATACATCCCTTCCCTCTCTTATTCCCACTCTTATGTTTAACAGAATTCCCTTTATTATTTAGGCTAGATTGAGGTGATTTTCTGTGATTCATAACTGAAAATCCAATTTATATTATCAAGTAGTGAGATTTCTTTATAAATAATTTTAATAAAAATGAAATCAAAACACAATCAGACATAAAGCATTAAACAATATGTCAGGGTACATGAGCTTTCCAAAGAACCATTGATCCATAGTTTCTGCGATTTCAGTGTTTTTAGCTGTAACTGGGACTGGACTCTTGTCCTATGCTCTTTTTAGGCTCAAATGACACAATCTATATAAAAAGATTTTATAATGTATAAAGGAGTGTGAAAATCCAGTTTAATTTCACTTTGATACCTATGAAAGTTCCACATAATTGCTCAAGATCACCCTTTGCCATTTGAATTTCTGACTAGTAATCATATTTGGCTTACACACAGTGAGGTAAATTTAGGCCATGTCTCTACTGACAAAGCAAGAAAATTGGGTCAGATCCCCAGATAATTCAGATAGAAAATATACCCGATCAGAGAATGATCTAATTCCCTCAATTCACTGGTCAGTTGCCATCAATGGGTGCTCTGCTTTACGAGTAGCTATCCTGCATGTCATCACATCCTGTTAAAAAAAAAAAAAAAAACACAGTGAAGGGAGACAGAGGCACAGCCCTTTGTTTTCTGCTGACCCACACTGTCTCAAGGTTACCAGCCTCACGATGGTCTGTTTGCAATCCCACACTACCTTCCTATATGGAAGGTGAAGGAAAATGTGAAAAACATCTACGATCTTTAAAAATATGATGTTGAGTGTCAGAAAGTTCTAAGATTTTAGTACACATAATGTTTATGCAAATGTGGCTGGGTCCACTGTACACAGTTGACCAAAAGTGCTTATCAACATTCTCTAGCTAATCTCCATTTTCAGTAGTCTGAGACAAAGCCCATGGAATTTCAATTTAATCAAATTAAATACATTTCTCTGATGAATTGTAGGCATAGGCAAGTCTGAGAAACATTGAAACAAATCAGTTCTTAAACTTTTCCACTTTTTTCTAGTCAAGTGCTTGGTCTCTGCTTTCTTTCATAGACTTTTCATAGACTTTTTTTTCATAGACTTTCTTTCATAGACTGTTTCTTTCATAGACTTTTTTTTTTCCTCATTGAAATAGTCTTATGAGATAGCTTAAGTAGTTACTCGTTACCAGTTAAGCCTTAAATAGGCCATGGGGTACTCGAATGTCATGGCCAAGGGGAAAAATGGGGAAGTACTTCGGGCTATATATGCAACATGCACAGTGTCAGTACATTTTTTTTTTTTTTGCAGGGGATGTGAGCAATTCAGCATATTTAGTGGTAAGACAAGACTCTGCTATTTGAAAACAACAAACACAAGCACATTAGTTCTGTTTTTAAAATAGAAGATCCCAGCTACTTTGCCTGTAGCGTTACTCATCCAAATTTTTTGCAGGAATTTTTAGCGCAGACATATTGTACATGCATGGCACCAGGTTATTTTGGCACAATTATATCAGAATAAAGATCCGCTGAGACATCCTGTAAGTCTAGATAAAATAGCTCCCAATATCTGCAACTGTCAATGACAGAGCTCCAAATGCTAACAGTGTGCATAGCAGCAGTAGCTTATATAACAGCCTACCTACAACTAGGTTTTTGGCAAAGCCTTACAGACACTGATAAATGTATCCAAACACTGTAAACTGGCTGTGTAGAGGTAAGAGAGAAACATGAAACAAAATGAGAATATAATCATCTGTCAAAAACATGCAGATACCACATATATGCAGCTAAGAAAAAAAAGGGGGCAAAGAAACTAAGAAAGGGAAGAGGAAGCATAATATATTTGAGGTGTAAAATTATATCATTTTCCAATATACAGGCAAACAGGTGAAAGCAATTTAATTGTATCCAAAGGAACACATTTCTGTTTTGCCTGACAAGTAACTGTATGCAATTTGCCTAAATCAAAGTGTTTGTATTTGGTCCATATCCATGCATTTCAAGTGCTGTAAAATTAAGGTGATCCACAGATGAGTGTGAACTGATCCCATAACAAGGAGTAATTGCTCCGCACAATTTCCCCAGATCTCCCACTTCTGGAGAATAACTAAGTCACCACCCACAGGTAGTATTTACAACTTTTCTACTATATCCCTTCATGTTTCTCTCCAGCCAAGGATCTACTTAGGGAACTTGTGCACCAAGGGAAGAACAGGACTGTAAAATATGTACAGGCTCCATTTTGGGGTAAAGTTAGTTTAAATGTAGTTGATTCAGCAAGCACACTCAATTTGAGCACCGACTTCATGTTAGATCCTGTAGTAACAACACAACAAAGTGACATCATGAAATTACAATCTGATGATGAAATTTCCTTTGCTGTGCTCCGCTTTTATGATGGTTGACTTCCAAGTTGTTGTATGCTTAGGATTTAAAGAACGTTCCCTTTGAATAATCGTGCTTCCAAGATTTTCTCATCCTGAGAACATCCCTCCTGCTACCTTTCCTTCATATATATAAAGCTAGCAATCCTTCACTGGCGATGACATCACATTTAATCTGCTTTCCTTAAGGATGATAATTTTTAAATATTTATTTTAATAAAACTTTAGTGCATTTTATATTACTTTTTTTATTCATTTAACATTTTCTTGAGTATCCATTAAGATTCAGACATTGTTTTAATTGTTGGGGATCACAGTCAACAAGTCAGGCAAGCTCCTTGGTTTCACGGAGCTAATGTTTTAAGGTGAACACTTTGGCTGGGATATGTACTCTTTAGAATACTATACCACAGTAAGAAACAACGAAATCCAGTCATTTGCAACAAAATGGAGGAATCTGGAACACATCATGCTGAGTGAAATAAGCCAGTCCCAAAGGGACAAATACCATATGTTCGCCCTGATCGGTGACAACTGACTGAATACCAAAAAGGAAACCTGTTGAAGTGAAATGGACACTATGAGAAATGGTGACTTGATCAGCATAGCCCTGACTGTTAATGAACAACTTAATACATTATCCCTCTTAGTAGTTTTTTTTGTCTGTTCTACTTAATATGACTGGTTTAATTCTGTAATTAATACACAGTTATTCTTAAGTGTTGAAATTTAACTGAAATGTGATCCCTGTTAAACATAAGAGTGGGGATAAGAGAGGGAAGAGATGTATAATTTGGGACATGCTCAAGCTGACTTGCCCCAAATGGTAGAGTTAGAAACATACCAGGGGACTCCAATTTAATCCCATCGAGGTGGCATGTACCAATGCCATCTCACTATTCCAAGTGATCAATTTCAGTTCACAATTGATCATAATGAAAGGACTAAGAGTCAAAGGGAGCACATAAACAAGTCTAGTACCTGCTAACACTAAGCGATGGAATAAATAAAGGGGAGAGTGATCCAACATGGGAAGTGAGATACTCAGCAGACTCATAGAATGGCGGATGTCCTAAACAGCACTCTGGCCTCAGAATCAGCCCTAAAGGCATTCGGATCTGGCTGAAAAGCCCATGAGAGTATTTCAGGCATGGAAAGCCAAGACACTCTGGCAAAAAAAAAAAAAAAAAAAAAAAAAAAAAAAAAAAAAACACTAAATGAAAGATCTCTGTGAGTGAGATCCCAGCGGAAAGAACAGGTCTTCAAAGAAGGAGGTACCTTTCTCTGAAGGGAGGAGAGAACCTCCACTTTGACTATGACCTTGTCTAAACAAGATAAGAGTCGGAGAACTCAGAGGGCTTCCATAGCCTTGGAAACTCATGACTGGTGCATAGGGAGATTACTGATGCCATAAACAGGAGTGTCAATTTGTTAAGTCAACAACAGGAGTCACTGTGCACTTACTCCTCATGTAGGATCTCTGTCCTTAATGTGCTGTACATTGAGGCTTAATGCTATAATGAGTACTCAAATAGTATATTTCACTTTGTGTTTCTATGGGGGTGCAAACTGTTGAAATCTTTACTTAATGTATACTAAACTGATCTTCTGTTAAAAAAAAAAAAAAGAAGAAATTATCAATTCCCAACTTGACTCTCTCTGGGATTAAACATGAAAATAGGTCTGATCTGATTTCATCATCATTAAAAAAATCATCTATTATTTTTCACTTTATGTTTCTGTGTGAGAGCAAACTGTTGAAATCTTTACTTAATGTATGCTAAACTGATCTTCTGTATATAAAGAGAATTGAAAATGAATCCTCATTTGAATGGAAGGGGAGAGGGAGTGGGAAAGGGGAGGGTTGTGGGTGGGAGGGACGGTATGGGGGGGAAGCCATTGTAATCCATAAATCGTACTTTGAAAATTTATATTCATTAAATAAAAGTAAAAAAAAAAAAAAAGAAAAAAGAAAAGAAATGGAGAAGCGGGGAATTGAACTGGCACCCATTTGGGATGCTAGCATCCCAGCTGGTACCTTTACCAGATACATCACAATGTAGGCTCCTTGTATTGCCTTTTTATTTTATCTAGTGATATTATTTTTAAGGTGGTTGCCTCAAATTATTTTTATTTGTTTCTTCTCATTCACTTCTGATATGATTTCATGCACTCTACTACCATTCACTTATTTGGACTAAATTTCTATATTCAGGACTGAAATTTCCTTGAGCTTCAGACATTCACATTTGTGTTGAAATTTAAATTCTCTTGGAGCCGGAGCTGTGGCCTAGTGGATAAAGCCACCACCTGCAGTGCCAGCGCCCCACATGGGGCACTGGTTCGAGACCTGGCTGCTCCACTTCAATCCAGCTCTCTGCTATGGCCTGGGAAAGCAATAGAAGATGGCCCAAGTCCTTGGGCCTCTGCACCTGCATGGGAGACCTGGAAGAAGCTCCTGGCTCCTACCTTTGGATCGGTGCAGCTCCGACTGTTATGGCTAATTGGGGAGTGAACCAGCGGATGGAAGATCTCCCTCTCTCTCTCTGCCTCTCCTCTCTCTGTGTAACTCTGACTTTCAAATAAATAAGTGCATCTTTAAAATAATCGATAAAAAATGTAAACTCTCCTTATATTCCATGGGGAAACTACAGATTAACAATCCCAAATCTTAACTCATCATGTTCCTCCTACAATTCCAGCCTTCTAGCCTTCTCTTGAATTCTATAGCTTATCCAGAGATGGTATTAGCCATTCCAGTCTTTATGACTGATAATTACTCTTTTTTTTTTTTTTTTTTTTTTTTTTTTTGAACAGGAAGAGTGGACAGTGGGAGAGAGAGACAGAGAGAAAGGTCTTCCTTTGCCGTTGGTTCACCCTCCAATGGCCACCACGGCTGGCGTGCTGCGGCTGGCGCACCGCGCTGATCCGAAGCCAGGAGCCAGGTGCTTCTCCTAGTCTCCCATGGGGTGCAGGGCCCAGGCACTTGGGCCATCCTCCACTGCCTTCCCGGGCCACAGCAGAGAGCTGGCCTGGAAGAGGGGCAACCGGGAAAGAATCCAGCCCCCCAACCGGGACTAGAACCCGGTGTGCCAGTGCCACTAGGTGGAGGATTAGCCTATTGAGCCGTGCGGCGCCAGCGACTGATAATTACTCTTAACTTTTTTTTTCTTTGCATTGGTTGTCTCTATCCCCTATGCTCAAGTAATTGTTAGAAAAAGCTGAGTAACATCTTTAATGTTTCTGGTGTTTCTCTTGACTTCTTTCTTCACCATCTATCTGATAGCCTAAGTAAAAACTGAGTATGTCCAACTTTAAGCTGGCATCACTTTCCTAAAGGAACCCATTTCCTCCAATTCAACTTGCACACAGTATCCCAGTTAATTTCTCTCCTCAGAACTCTTGAATACTGCATATCTGAAAAAAGTGTGGTAAACAATTGTTGGCACATCAAGTCTTTGTGGAACTGAGTTGCTCAATGTCATGGCAATTTTTTTCTCTTGTAATAAATATTTGTTATTAATAAGGCATGTATGGGGGCCGGTGCTGTGGCTCACTTGGTTGGTCCTCCACCTATGGCACCGGCATCCCATCTGGGTGCCGGGTTCTGGTCCTGGTTGCTCCTCTTCCAGTCTGGCTCTCTGTTGTGGCCTGGGAGGGCAGTGGAGAATGGCCCAGGTGCTTGGGCCCCTGCACCAGCATGGGAGACCAGGAGGAAGCACCTGGCTCCTGGTTTCAGATTGGCGCAGCACTGACCATGGTGGCCATATTTGGGGAGTGAGCCAGCAGAGGGCGGACCTTTCTCTCTGTCTCTTTCTTTCACTGTCTATAACTCTACTTGTCAAATAAATAAAAATAAAATTAAAAAAAAAAAAAATAAGGCACGTATAAATGTAGAACTAAAAATAATATGCCAAAGTTGTAAATGATTAGTAAAAACCTATAATCTCTAACAACAAGCTCTGAAGGTTGAGTTCTAGAATTTATAAGGAGAAACAAAGGGTGAAGCATTGTGGTGATTTCCAATGGTGTGAGCCATCGCTTGCGACTCTGGCCTCCTATATTAGTGAGTAGTTTGAAATCCCAGCTACTCTGCTTCCAGTTCAGCTTCCTGCTCCTGTGCCTGGGAAGGCAGAGGAGGATAGCCCTCTGGGTTCCTTCAAGCTACATGTGAAGCCAAAATGGAGTTCCTGGCTCCTAACCTCCACATGTACCAGACATAGTTGTTGACAGCCTTTTGAAGAGTGGACCCAGAGATGAAAGATTCTCTCTCTCTTCTGTCTGTCTCTCTCTCTCTCACTCTCTCTCTCTCTCTGTCACTCCACCTTTAAAATAAATATATTTTAAAAGGAAATGGAAGCAAAACATTGGTTTGTTCAGCCAGATCCAAAGCATGCATATGTGTCTTAGGAAGTAATTTATTCATTAGGTAAAGCAAGCCAAATTCATGTTTTGCTATCAGACCAGAAGTAGATAATTACTTTTTTATAAAAAGAGGTTTGAATTTTCTGAAGTTCATTTTAAAGAGGCACATTTCTATAAGAATGTTATATTTTGAAGGCCAGCACTGTAGTGCAGCAGGTTAAAACCCTGGCCTGCAGCGCCGGCATCCCATATGGGCACTAGTTTGAGTCCCAGCTGATCCACTTCTAATCCAGCTCTCTGCTATGGCTTGGGAAAACAGTAGAAGATGGCCCAGGTCCTTGGGCCCCTGCACCCACATAGGAGAACTGGAAGAAGCTCCTGGCTCCTGGCTTTGGAGCAGTGAAGCTCTGGCTGTTGTGGCCATTTGGGGAGTGAACCAGCAGATGGAAGACCTCTGTCTCTCCCTCTCTCTCTCTCTCTTTGTAACTCTGTTTCAAATAAATAAAATAAATCTTTTTAAAAAAGAATGTTATATTTGTTCAATTAAGATAAGGACATTTTGAATTATTTGTGCATGCAAAGTTTTCTCAAAATATTTAGTTGTTAATATTTTAGAATAAAAAAGCTGATGTTTAATGTATTTCTACTACCATGTATACTGTCAAGCTACTTAATTGTCACAAGTCTATTTTCTATTTAAATATTAACAATAACAAAATCATAGAATTCATTAAATAATTCAAAACAAATTTTGTGCAATTATTTGAGGTTTCTCCTTTTTGGGATACTCAGTAATCCTCCTCCTAGTTATTTTATACTAAAGATTTAAGTAGATGTTTACAGAAGTGATGCTTTTGGTGTTTTGTCCTTAGCTTGATGTTTCTGTTATTCTTCAGGCAGAAAGTAATGTCTGATTCTTTCAGTGGTAATATTCTTCAGGCAGAAAGTAATGTCTGATTCTTCTAGTGGTAATGTTTGAATATGAACATTGTGTACCTTTGTTATGTGGCACCTATGTAGTGAAATTGTTTTCACTTTTTGTTGTTTTGATAGTATTGCCAATAATGTATGCATTCTCAAAATGCAAAAGATGCCTCATTAGAAAAGTCAATAATGATATCCATTACATAATTCAAGATATTTGTCAAAGGTTAAGACAGTTGTACTGAATTATAGAAGTCATTCAGCAAACCATATCCCTTACATGCAGAAAGTTAATGCTACTTTCAGAAGTAGTCATGTACTTTACATTTTGCATGAGCCTATTTGTTCCTGACATGGGGTTCATGTCTATTCGTGGAGAAATCTTGGATAATATTATGTATGTACACCATGCCTAAACCTGAATTCTTCCAATATCACATTAGTATATATTAATGAAAATCCTGTGAATAATTGTCATGCTGTTTTGAAGGCATCTATATACATGACAAATATATATGCATATATGTGCATGTTCTGAATACACGTTGCAAACATAGATGAGTCTATGTGTATGTATATGAGTATGTGTTTTATAGACTTATATTTCAAGAACACAATTCTTGTGTGTGTACAGAAAAACATCTCCAAGGGTCTCTGGGATTCTTCACAACATCTGAAATTTGTTTCATAATTTTTATTTAATTTACCTGAAAGAAAAAAAAAACTAGTACATTATATTTACACAATTAGAACACCTTTATTGGAAGTGTGTAGTATATGATTGTCAAATGATAATTAAATGACTAATGTAAATTTCATATATTATTACTTCTTTGTAAAGTTTAAAAAACTTAATTTTAGCAATGCTGGAATTAAAAAAATATGTAGCATAGAGCAGTCCCATACCCAATTCATGGTTTTTCTTTCTGCAGTTCAAGTGAAACATAGTAAACCATATCATGAAAATATTAAATGAAAAAGATCCAGAAATAAATTCATAACTTTTAAATAGCTTACCATTCTGAGTAGTATGATTAAATCTTATACCATCACACTCATTATATCCCAGATGGAATATAAATCATCCCTTTGTCCAAAGTATCCTTGCTGTATGCACTATCCATACATTAGTTATTTAGCAGTTATCTTGGTTATCAGATAAGCCCTTTTGGTACACCAGTTATTTGCCTGCAAATAACCCTTTATTTTGCTTAATAATAGTATAAACCTACAAAAGGAACAATGCTAACAATGTGGATGTGCCAAAGTGAGCCATAGTGCTTCTCTTAAGTGAAAAGCTGAAACTTCCTGACTTAATAAGGAAAAGAAAGAATTGTGTGCTGAATCACAAAGATCTCTGGTAAATTACTGCTATTAATATATTGCTGAGTCTAATTTAGAAAACTGATTTTACTATAGGTACATATGTACATGAAAAACATTAGATACAGCATCTTGTATTATCTCTACTTTCAAGCATCCATGGAGTTACTGTACTTTCAAGCATCACTAGAGCAAGGACAGTGTCTTCAACAAGTAGTGCTGGGAAAACTGGAACTCTGCATGCAGAAGTATGAAACTAGATCCCTATAATATACCTTGCAAAAATCCACTCAAAATGAATAAAAAACCCCAATTCATGACCTAATACTATCAAATTGCAAAAGAATATAATGGAAATGCTGCAAGACACTGGCATAGGCAAAGACCTCTTGAAAAAGACCACAAAAACACAGGCAATCAAAACCAAAATTGACAAATGGGGTTATGCCAAGCTGAAAAGCATTTGCACTGCCAAAGAAACACTCAACAAAGTGAAGAGGCAACAGACAGAATGAGAAAAAATATTTGCAAACTAAGCAACTAATAAAGGGTTAACATCCAGAATCTATAAAGAACTCAAGAAATTCAACAACAACAACAAAAACAAATAATCCATTTAAGAAATAGGCAAAGACTCAAACAAGCGTTTTTCAAGAGATGAAATTCAAATGGCCAACAGACACTTGAAAAAATGTTCAGAATCACTAGATACCAGGGAATTGCAAATAAAAACCACAATGAGGTTTCATTTCACCTCAGTTAGAATGGCTGTCATACAGAAATCAACAAACAACAAATGCTCGTGAGGATGTGGGGGAAAAGGTACCCTAATCCACTGTTGGTGGGAATTTAAACTGGTGCAGCCACTGTGGAAGGCAGTGTGGAGATATCTCAGAAAACTGAATATAGGCTTACCATATGATCCAGCCATCCCACTCTTGGGAATTTACCCAAACCAAAAGAAATCAACATACGAGAGTTCTCTGTACTCCCATGTTCATTGTAGCTCAATTTACAATAGCTAAGATAGAGAATCAACCCAGATATTCATAAACTGAAGACTGGATACAGCAATTATGATATATATACACTATAAGTACTACTTAGCTGTAAAAAAAAATGAAATCCTATCTTTTGCAACAAAATGAATGCAGCTGGAAACCATTATACTTAGGGAAATAAGCCAGACAGATATTTTATGTTTTCCCTGATTCAATGTAACTAATAGAGTATCTAAAATGTAATATATTGGAATGAAATGGACATTTTGAGATTTGATGATTGTTTACAGTCCTTGTCTCTTCTGCTATGGAACAGTGTTATTTTTTCTTTTTTGTTTTTGATTTTCATATTATTAGTTGAACTCTTTTACCTAGTGTAGGGTTAACCTTATGATCATTAAGTAAACTAAAAGAAGATCTTTTTAAAAATTATATTAGGAATGATAGAGGAAAGAGGAAGAAAGATTGGAGCAGGGGCAGGAGCGAAGTTGGGGTAGGAAGTATTGCTATGTTCCTAAATCTGTGTATATGAAATACACAAAACTTGTACAACTTAAATGAATTTAAAAAAAAAGGAAAAAAAAGAAACATATCCCACAAGGACCATGGAGAAACTACTGCTTTTTTTTTTTTTTCAGTTTCTTTGCCAACAAGAACATTCTTACTTGCTGTTCTGATGGAAAGATTTGAAACAATTTCATTATAAGGAATTCCCTTTCTTTGCTTTCTTAAAAATTTAATTATTTATTTGAAAGGCAGAGTTACAGAGGCAGAGAGAGAGAGAGAGAGAGAGAGACAGAGAGAGAGAGAGAGAGAGAGAGGTCTTCCATCTGCTGATTAACTCTCCAAATGGCTGCAAGGCCAGAGCTGGGTTGATCTGAAGCCAGGAGCCAGGGGATTCTTCCAGATACCTAACATGGGTGCAAGGGTCTAAGGACTTGTGCTTTCGTCTATGGCTTTCCCAGGCCATAGCAACGAGCTGGATCCAAGGTGGGGCAGCCAGAACTCGACCCAGCACTCATGTGGGATTCTGGCAGCACAGGCAGCAGCTTTACCCACTACACCACAGCACCAGCCCATGAATTTCCTTTCAATCATGTCAGAAGTCACAGTCCTGGAAGAAGAGCACCTTTGTGATTTGAGAATCTAACCCCAAATACAGAAGGGGTTAATGGTGGAGCCACAAGTCAGGTGCTGATTTACACCGTGCTGCCTGTTACCAAAGGTTGGTCTGTTAGTTCACTTTAGTTCTAAGTACCATCATTTTCTTAATGTTCCCTTTAGAAAATGCCTGGGGACTGCAGTGTGAAAAGGCTGCATCTGTTCAATATTGCCAGCACCTTCCCTCTTGTTAGATTTGTGTGACAGGCTCAGCAGAATATTTATCTGGGCTAATAGAGACCTCTTTTCTCAACTCCAATTGACTCATTCCATTTTGAAAAGGCGATGATATTGACATCCCAGTTACCACCTCTGGGACTGCTTCTCAAGCTGGAAATAAAAGTGTCTGCTGCTCTGTTTGTGTTAGACACACTTGTGTGTAAAAAGTCATCCAATAGCAAAGATCTTTTGCTGTTTTTTTCAGACTCATGTAACATTTCAATTTTACTCCTTGTGACTCCCCTGATAGAGCAAATTAGAATCACTCCCTCCCCACACACTGTTTGCTTTGATGTTTCCAAACTCTTCATCAAGTTTACTCTGTTGAGAATTACTTTGTTCATATATTCACAGGTCACTAATCCTTCAAGACCCAAAGCAAATGGCACTCCATCCATGGTACCTTCTCTCAGCTATACACTGTAACAAAATATAGTATTCCTGTTTCTGGATTGCCATAGATGTTTACCTTGACTTGTGTTGTGGAACTGACATTTTGTAACTTTCAACGCATTGCTTTTATTGAAATATATTTATCTACGATTTATTTCTATTTTATTTGTATTTTAGTTATTTTTGTCCAAACAAGATGTAGCCTTTAAAATTGTAAGTTATTATCATTACAACTAGTAATCTTTATTTTGCTTTGCCTGAGATCAGGTCATAGTACTAAGCACACCTAATATACAATGCATTATTTATCCTTGAAGGTGTTCTGTAACTAATTTTGTTGTTGTTCCAATTATTTTGTTTTTATTTATTTTTGGGTTTATTTTATTTTTGAAAGAGTTATAAAGAGATAGGGAGAGTCAGGGGAGAGAGAGAGGGGGAAGGAGAGAGAGAGAAAGAGAGAGAGAGAGAATCTTCCATCTATTGGTTCACTCCAAAAATAGCCACAGCAGCTAAGGTTAGGCCAGGGTGAAGCTAGCAGCCTGGAACTCCATCTGGGTCTCTCATATGGGTGGCTGGACCCCAAACTATTGGGCTATCTTCTGCCAGCTTCCTAGGCACATGAGCAAAAATGGAGCAGAGAACTCCAATCAGTACTTGTTTAGGATATCGGCATTGTGGGCAGCAGCTTGATTGACCTTGCCGCAATACTGACCTCTCCTACTTTTTGTAAAAAAGGAAATTGAGTGACAAAACATTTAAGTACTTTTCAAAGAATTGTAATGTTTTCCAATGACACAGTAGGAATTCAGAACATGGTTTCTGAACCACTATACCATTTGCCTCTACCTTGCACAGAATAGTAATAAAGCTTAGATCTTTCATGGCTTGATGATTTTCACAGAAGCTAAGCATGTTCTTAAAATGTGTCTATTTGGGAAACTTTCTAGACTTTTCTTGTGGTTGATTGCATGATAACTTTTGGTGCTAAACTGCAGATTTCCAAGCAATTCCCTTCACATATGGAATCATATTTCAAGGAATCTAAATTTATGAGAAGTCCATATAAAACTTTTACACTCTATGTTTTGTGAAGCAATGGTTAAAACAAAATTTAGATTTTTTTTCCACTCTAATGCAGTGGCTCCTCTGATGGAGTTAACCTGTCCTGGGTGTAAGGTCCATGTATGTCTATATATATATATATATACACACACACACATATATATATACATATATACACATATATATATACATATATATATATACGTACATATATATATGTATAGTCTCAAGACTTCATGGTTGCAGGCTATGATGTGGCAGCTCTGATACAGGAAGCTGCTCCTGATATTTCACATTATTGGGCTATGCAAACAGTTTGACCCAAGATTTTGTGACGAGACGTAGAGTAGCAGATTCTACAAAAGTAGAAGTTTATCAGAGGCCACCACAGTCACATGCTCATTTGCCCCTGTAACTTTAGAGAGAAACACAGACATCATTTATTGCTATTGGCCAATTTGGTGGGAGAAGAACGTTTCAGGGTCTCCTCTCCCTCCATGACTTATTTTTGTGCACCTACAGCTCTTTCACCAAGTGACTTTTCATTTAGTAATTCACTCAAAAAACTTTTATTAAGCATAAGTTTATGAAAGAATCAGTCTGAAAATGGGGAAGTAAAGATGAATAAAATACAATGTTTCCTGGCAGGAGATGTAGCAAACCCCAGGAACAACTCTGTTTTACCTTATTTGAAACTAGGAGAAGGAAAATTCTGCTTGGTAGATGAAGTCAGTGAAGTCTGAAAAATCTTATAAGAGGAAAAACAGAAGCCAAGTAGAAAAGTCACATGTGTTTAGTTTAGGGAATTTCAAGTAAAGTTTAGGAGCAAATTTCCCTGAAGCAGGTTTCCAACAAATTATTCAACTTATTCCCAGTTGAAATAGAGAGCATGTTTTACTCTCCTATATGAGAGTTCTTATAAATCCTTAACATTCCTTTTTTTAATCTCACTTCTTTTCAACATCCATGTTTGCAAATTGTTCTTTAGATATTTCTTTCTCTTCAATTGATGAACTCAGGGCTTCATTTTTTTTAGCAGATTTTATTTATTTGAGAGCTAGAGTTACAGTGAGAGGAAGAGGCACAGGAAAGGGTCTTCCATCTGCTGGTTCACTCCTCAGATGGCGGCAATGGCAGGAGCTGGGCTGATCCAAAACCAGGAGCCAGGAGCTTCTCACAGGTCTCCCATGTGGGTCCAGGGGCTCAAGTGCTTGGGCCATCTTCAGCTGCCCTCCCAGGCCATACACAGCAGAGAGCTGGACTAAAGCGGAGCAGCTGGGATGAAAACCAGCACCTATTTGGGATGCCAGCACCACAGGTGGAGGATTAGCCTACTGCGCCACAGCGCCAGCCCCAGGACTACATCTAAAAATCTGTTTTATAAAGTTGAAAGAATGTAAAGGTGTCATGTGCACACTTTGCTCAGTCGTTATAGGTTATTAGTCTTCTATTATAGTGCTGACTTGTATCCATTTTGAGCAACAGCAAAGTGGAAAGTCTGCAAGCATAAGAAAATCATTCAGGATCTATGTAAAAATATAATCAGTAATAACCATGAAGACAGAAAGTATTTATAACAAATCTCTCAGGTAACATTTAAATTGACCTAATCTTTTATTTCAATCTACCAAAATCTTTGAGAAGCAAACTCGACCAATTTTTGTTTCTTCTCTCTGTCTTCTCATCATTACGAAATAGATATGTTACTATGTGTGGGGAGCAACTCGGACTAGACTAAGTTACTGGAATTAAGACTTATTCTATGCATCTGCTCTCCCACAATATGGCGCTGGGAGAGGAGGAAGCAGCTTCTACACAGCTGCCTCCAGTTCAACCAATAAGCAGCAGGACCTGCTCCTGAGTGGAGGAGAGCAGCGTACTCGGCGTGTGGGTAGCAGAGTTGGGATTGGTGGAAGAGGACTATAAAGGAGGAGAGAGACAACATGCACCAGGAACATCTATCTGAAGGAACACCTGTGCAGCCCCCGAGAGAGCCAGCCGGCGGTGTGCTGCTCCCCCACGGAAGTGGGGAAAGTGGCAGGGGGAACCGCCCTTCCACGGAGGTGGAAGGGTCAGTAACCAACCCGGGAAGAACCAGCAGCAAACCCGGGGAGGGCTGAGCAGACAAAAGAAGAGCGCAGGGTCCTGTGTCGTTCCTCCACGAAGAGGGGGAGCGACACTATGAAGCAAAATGCCAAGAACATAAAGGCAGAAATACATATGTTTGCATAAAAGTAACAGGTACACCATATATTTGGCACTGATACTAAGTAATAAATAGTTAACTTCTCCCATGCACTTTATTTTGATTCTACTGTGTGCTAAGAAAGTGTTCTTGATATCAATGTGAGTAAAATTCACTAGGGAGCTAGCTAAACACACAAATCACCAATCTCCAGATATCCTAAAAGTATAAGTTTGAGATGGCACTTGGACATCAATAAATTCTGCATATTATGCCAATTCAAATAAAAATGTAAGAGCCACACTGCTAGGGAAATATAATGATCAGTAGAAGCAGGATCTACACATTTTAGCTAATCAACACATATGCAGGATTATGTAAGGACAGAATTTCAATCCCTCTGATATTTCAAACTCTATCTCCAGTCTAACCCAGTGAAATCCTGGGGTTCATTATTGTTTTGTTGTTTTTCCTCTAATTGTTCTGTACTATCATGATAAGCTGTTTTATATCTTCGTTCTGCAGAGATCTGTTATGACTTGGGAAATGTGTATAATAATACCGGGGTCTTAGTTCTGTTTTCTCTTTTTTTTTTTCTAATTCTGTAGTCCATATTTTTTAATAGGCCCTACCTTATGTAAGAACTCAGATGGAGTAGGTTCAGGCTTTTTAGATATTTCCTGAGCTATAAAAAGAAAACACAGTTCTCTGCCTTCTATGGGGATCATATTGGATTTTCAGATGGCATCCAGACATTGATCAGCCATCTCAGTGGCTTCGCCAGGGACAGAATCCCCAGTGGAAAGAATCATCAGTATTGGCAAGCTCCTTATGTTCAGCAAGAGGAGGATTGTGATTTTGATTTGTATATTCCCTTGACAAATATTGAACATTCGAGCAAATGAAATGAATGAAATACCCAGCAGGCTTTCCACCAGGCTTATTTAATCCTTCAGGGTTTAAAATAGTAAAGTTGGAAAATGGAACCTCAAGGCATCTGGCATAAATAACTGATTTCCAATCACTTTAAGGGAGGAAAAGATGCATTCCATGCTAATACCCTTGAGTTTGATTTCCAGGATAATATTTGAATAACCGTCAACTTTTACAGATGTAAATTCTATGTTTTAACCAATGTGAAATAATAAAAAATAATCTTTTAAAAAACTAAGCATGCTATTGAATAATAAAGAGTACTATGTTGAATAAGATTTTATATCTTTTGTCTTTTCATATAAACTTTAGAATCAAATTTATCAATTTAGACAAAATGTAGAGTGTAGTTCATTGAATCTATAGATTAAGTTGGAAAAAACTGGTATTTTACTATATTGAGTTTTCCAACTCATGAACACAGAATCTCTCACTTCATTTATATCATCTTTGATTTCTTTTGGCACCATTGGGCAGATTTCTCATATAGATTCCGTACACATATTGTTAGCTTTATACCTAAGTGATTAATTTCTTTGATGTTATTTTAAATTATATTTTTATTTAGTTTTTAGTTTTTAATTTTATTTCAACAGCAGAGAAACAGAGAGTGATCTTCCATTCATAGGTTCACTCCTCAAATGCCTGTAAAAGCCAAGTCTGCACCTGGCTGAAACCAGGAGACTGAAACTTCAGCTGTATCTCACATTTTGGCAAGCAGGGATCCAAATATATAAACCATCACCTGATGCTTCTTAGTGTGTACATTAGCGGGAATCTGGAATCTAAGTTGGAGCTGGAACGTGACCCAGGCACTCCAATATGGGATGTGGACATCCCAAGCAGCATCTTGGGTCTTTAACAAATTCCCATTGCTTTATTCATTCTCCAGCAGATACCTAATCAATGACTCCAGTATAAAATATTCTATAGTTCCTTGTGTGGTTGAAACTATTTCCCTATAGTCTTAATCATTTTAGAGTACTTGGCTGACTATAAAAACATCCGTTAATTTTTCATTTGTTAAATATTTGAAAATGCTACCCTATTCTTGTTGTGTTATATGTTGCTCCAAGAAGACTCATACAAAACTAATGATCTTCCCTTTTTATGTAATTTCATTATTGTGCACAGAGGAATTAGTGAGGCTTCTTCCCTCTAAATTAGAATAGTTTTGCGATGTTATTTCCTAGTCATTTGTTTTGGGTCATTTTCCCAGATATGTAAAGCTCTGTCAGAATGTAGATTTATGTCATGTTTTATTCCCAGATAGCTTACCTGGCTTACAGATATGTTACTTCTGTTTTGTATTGCCCCTCTCCCAGGAATTCTAATTAAACAAGGGCAACTTTTCCTTACTTGATGTCCATTTCATCCACTATCTCCTTAACATTTTACATGTATTTAAAAATTTCAAGTGTACTCTCTTGATTGTTTCCCTGTTTTTCTTCGATGTCTGTTAATAAATTTTGATTCTAAGAACCCTTAGATATCTTTCAAGTTATTATTAATTTCTTTATTGATTTTGTCTTTTTCTCTCTTTCTGAATTTGAGACTCTTATTATATTTCTTCCTGAGTTTGATCTTTTTTAATATTAGTGTTTCAAAAATTTCTGATCTAATGCATTTTTTAAAAAATTACAATTATATCCCTGCTGAAGATGATTTAATTCATTTAAGAGTGTTCACTAGAGTGTTCTGCTTTCTTATTGATTGTTTTGAAAAGAGTAACAAAAGATTTAAAAATATATGAATGTTAATTATACTTATGGAGCTACAACATGATATTTCAGTATATGTTTAGAGTATGTACTGATTAAAATAGAGTTTGTGCTGATTAAAATAGATTAAACAACATTCCCCCTCCTCTGATATTATTGTGTGGTTGGAGACTTAGAACTTCATTTTTTCACTCACTCAAGCAGTATCTATTAGGTTGTTATGAACTGTTGTCTCTCCACTATACTGTGTAACACTAGGAATTTATTATTTCCATCAAGCTCTGATTTGATACCCATTACCCAAGCTCCCACTATTCCTCCCACACCTCCCAGACTCTAGTAATCACAATTCTGTGAATATTGAATTTATTTTAGATCCCTCACTGGAGGCAGAACATACATTGCTTGTCTTTCCATGTATTTCTATTATTTTAATTAACATAGCATCCTCCAGTTCCATCCATTCTGCTGCAAATTACATACTTTTATGGCTGGATTGTGTTCCATTACATGCATATTTCCAATGGTTTCTTTATCTGTTAATTTGATGATGGACACCTTAGGTGATTCTGTATCTTGACAATTGTGAACAGTGTTGTGCTAAGCATGGTAGAGCAGGGATCTTATTAATACAATGATGTCATGTCTATTAGGTATATAGCAGTTAGTGGAATTGATGGATAATATTGCAGTTTTATTTCTAATTTTTTTCAAAGTCTCCAAACTGTTCTCCATAATGACTGTACTAATTTATATTTCTACCACAGCATATCTGAAGTACTGTTTTTCCATATACTCACTAACATTTATTATTTTCTGTCTTTGATAATAGTCCTTCTAACAGGAGTGAGGTAATACTCAATTGTGATTTTGATTTGCATACCCTTGATGGCTAGTGTCATTGAGCATTTTGTAATATATTTGTTGGTCAGTTATATTTCTTCTCTTGAGAACTCTCTGTTTAGATGCTTTGTCCATTTCCTAAATGGACTGGCTGCTTTTTACGTTTCTGGACTTTTGAGTTCCTGATATATTTTCTTCCATTCTATTGTACACAGGATATATTTTAATTTGAGTTTTCTGCCTAACTTACCAGTACTTTTGTGCTAAATTGGTTATATTTGTCTTAATTATTATCCTCATGTTTATAATTTCCTTAGCTCAAGAATACTGTCCTCTTCTACCAGTATAACAAAGCACATCTGAAAAAGTTGGCTGTGTTAGTGGTTCCAGTGATGGTGGTAGCATAGAAAGAGGGGTGGTATGTCATGCTTGGAGTTTGTGTCTGTAGGATCCTTAACTTTTAATTCTTTCTTTTTACTGCCATCCCTTCTCTATCAGATTTGTTCTCCAGAGGCAGTGCTTCCTGAAGGCTAATACTTCAAGTCCATTCCAACAATTGATGTTGTGAACTACACGTGTTGACTTTTTCACGATTAGTATCTTGATTCCTACATTATGATTTCTCTTTCTGAAACTGAGTTTTGCCTATTTTTTATGTACAATGTCTTTCTCTTAAAGTATTTTTTTTTTTTTATTTTACGTAAGTTCTTAAGTTTCCCCTCCTTCATTCTCCATGTCTACCTGCTCCCAGCCATGGGTTAGAACTTGGTTTATATTTCTCTACACACAAGTAAACTTAAAGTTTGTGATAAACCCCACCCCCAATAATGCCTAATGCATAAATGATTGTAACTATTTATGTTCACAGTTGATATTTTAGTTATTTATATCGTCACATGGACAGATGGAGATTCAATTGGCCACCATTACCTTCCACAACTGCACAAACGCCCATGGAAAATTTCAAGTAAGAAAATGTAACATTTAAGTGAGTTGAGGCGCCAATGAAAGATTTAAAGAGTGAAATTGGGAAAATGGCAGTAATTGTTCATGTTGATAAAATGACTCGTAATAAGAAAGTAGCAGTGAACTTTTGAAAAATGAGGATAAATACAAAAGCACACAGTGATAGAAAACAGTTGTCAATTTTTTGAGTCTGCATTTAAAAGAACTGTCTTCCAAGGAGTAAATTTTCTAGTCTCTCACTGAGAACAAAATAATAATTTCCTGAATTAAGAAAGCCTCATACCAGCAGGCAAAAAAGATTCCACTAGTCATTGACTTTCAGAGGAATCCTAAAGGAAGCACTACTGAAAATTGTTTGCAATGCTAATCATCTCTTGACTCGAAATTTTCTCCTAATGCTCTCATTTTAACAAGGGTGGTTTGTTTTTATTTCATTAACTTATTTAGCTAATTAAACTGTTTTAATTACTGTAGCACTTAAAAACTGAAGACTTGATGAAATTTTGCTACTCAAAAGTGAGCTTTTTTTTCTGAACAGGGATTCATATAACCTACCACCAACATAAATCATTTGAAGAATTGAAGAATAGCCATTAGTCATTAGAAAGATTACAAAATGAATAAATATGAAATGTTTGGGATAGTCTCTAACTGATCGTGGCTACTCAATAAACATTCACTATTTTTGGACATTAGTTATACTGTTTTGTTTTTGTTTTTAGACATAATTAAAAAGCAGAAATGGCAAAAAAAAGAGCTGTTTTTGCAGGTCATTTCCAACTGACTGTGGTCAATACACCAAAAATATCTTTCCATTTTTAGAATCAAACATATAAAACTGAGCAATATTTCCTGAAATATCCATGTTTGTTTCAAAAATCAAACATCATTCTTATGAACATGGATTATGACACATGAAGGATGTAAGTATTTAACACAAAATATAAATATGCAAATTTTCCTAAACTTTTCATAATAACTCTCCAGTTTCATAGTGGTATATTTCTGTTTTTTAATCTAATACACCAACTATTGATGTTTGTCTTATTTTAGTATGATGTAGCCATGAAAGATTTTCTCAGGTGGATAATGGACTTCACAGATACACTTTCATGACTACTTAAATGGCTCTGTCATGGACTGTTGCCATCACATCCTGTCATTTTAGTGATTGATTAAAATTTGTTCCTATGTGGGCTACATCACACATACACACACACACACTTTGCTAGAAGAGACAGGAGCAATAAATAATATGGATCATGGGCTACAAGGTGTTTATTATGAGTGACTCAGTGATTTTTTTCAAAGAGTTATTTATTTGAAAGAGTTACACAGAGAGAAGGAGAGGCAGAGAGAGAGAGAGACAGAGACAGAGTGAGACAGAGAGAGAGGTGTTCCATCTGCTGGTTCTCTCCCCAGTTGGCTGCAATGGCCAGAGCTGTGCCAATCCAAAGCCAGGAGCCAGGAGCTTCTTCTGGGTCTCCCATTCGGGTGCAGGGGCCCAAGCACTTGGGCCATCGTCCACTGCTTTCCCAGGCCATAGCAGAGAGCTGGATCGAAAGTGGAGCAGCTGGTACTCCAACTGGAGCCCATATGGGATGCTGGCACTGTAGGCCATGGCTTTACCCACTACGCCACAGCGCCAGCCCTGACTCAGTGATTCTTTTATCATCAGAAGAAGAACGTAATAAAGTAAGGAGAAGCTTAAAAGCTTGTTTTCTTCTCTCTCCTATTTTCTGCCTGGCAAGTCAACAGAATCCAGTGACTCCAAGAGCCTATTAAAATATTTAAATAGAGTATGCACAATCAAGAGAGGTAAATGTATAAACAGAATTGGAAACTTTCTGCTCTGGACACCTTAAAATCTGTTCATAATGCAAGTGCTTTTGGCCAAGTTTAACTTCAAGGCCCATTATATCAGCTTCAACTTGTAAAAACTGTTGCTTTTTAAAAGTTCTGATAGGACATAATAGAAATAGTGGTAGGAATAAAGGGAAATGAAGAGAAAGATAAATAAGGGAGATGATTCTATGGGTCATACTTGGGATTTTAACCATAGTCAATATTTTTATCTAAGAAAACAGCATATGGGCCACTGGAAAGAAACATCACACTCTTTAGATTACATTAATTTATTTATAAACCACCAAGGAAACACCAAGGACTAGTTTTCTTTGGCACAGAAGCATATACCTTATCATCTTGGATGATCTTGTGTTTGCCAATAAAAAAAATAAAAATAATATCATTTTCCAAAGTTTACCTCCATGGAACCTCAAGAAATTCATTTATGACTATCCAAACCTGCTTGTTTCACTCTCTGGGGAAAGGGAGGATCAGTGAAAAATGACAATAAACATTAAACATAAGCCACAGTCTTGTTTAATAGTACAAGCTAAAGCTGTAGTAGTTAATATTCTGGGCCGGCGCCGCGGCTCACTAGGCTAATCCTAGCCTGAGGCGCCAGGACCCCGGGTTCTAGTCCCGGTTGGGGCACCGGTTCTGTCCCAATTGAACCTCTTCCAGTCCAGCTCTCTGTGGCCCAGGAGTGCAGTGGAGGATGGCCCAGGTCCTTGGGCCCTGCACCTGCATGGGAGACTGGAGGAAGCACCTGGCTCCTGGCTTCGCATCGGCGCAGCGCACTGGCCATGATGGTCATTTAGGGGGTGAAGCAATGGAAAAAGGAAGACCTTTCTTTCGGTCTCTCTAACACTGCCTGTCCAAATATAAATAAATAAATAAATAAATAAATAAATAAATAAAAATAAAGTAGTTAATACTCTGTAGGGTATGGAGTGCTAAGTATGAAGAAGCTCAGATCATCATCCAGTAAAAACTGCAAATAAAGAAAACTTCAGTGGAAAATAAGAAATGAATAGAGCATATATTTGGCAAATAAACCATATTAAAAATACAAGCACATGCTCAATAAAACCTTATTATAAAGGTTAATATATGAATTCATTAAGTACACTTCATATTCCTTTTTTAAACTTAGTATGACATCTATTTTTTATTTAAGAAATTTTTAACTTAAGAATATAAAGTTAGTTCATTATAGGAAATATAAGTCATTTGCACAGTTCAGTCTAAGCCTTGTGTTTGGAGGGAGAGCATACAGGAACACTGCTGAATGTCCTCAATCACTACTTTCTTGCACTTTGGAGACAGCAACCCAGAAGAGAAGGTGGGTGGGAACAGATGCTACTTAAGTAGAATCCCACTTGAGTTATTTTAAGATTTAAATCCTCTACAATCTGAATTTATGATTAATTTTCTATTCATGTGGTGTGATATTGTTGTAGTTGAGAAGCACAAGTTTGGCCAACAAATGTTCAGAGTAAACTATATATTCTTTTTGAATATGGTATTAATTAAATGACTTCTGATAAATTGTTCAACTTTCCAAAGCCCTACTTCACTTCATTTAAACAGAGGTGTTGCCACTGTGTTTCCCTCCTTTGCTGTTATAAGAGTGCATCTATTATACTATACTTTTGAACTTTGATTGAAACATTTTGGTTAAAGTCATAGTCAGAAAATGTAAAATTCAAGGCCAAAGATATCCAAGCTACCGTAAACGTAATCACTGAGCTGATTAATTGTGAGAAAAGCTGCTTGCTATTATTAGGATTACTATGAGGCTATAGTTAATAGGTTTACCGTCATTAATGCAGAACAGTAATGATTAAAAAAGGTCAGGGCCAGCACTGTGGCACAGTGGGTTAAAGCCCTGGCCTGAAGTGCTGGTATACCATATGGGCGCCGATTCTAGTCCTGGCTGCTCCTCTTCTGATCCAGCTCACTGCTATGGCCTGGGAAAGCAGTAGAAGATGGGTCAAGTCCTTGGGCCCCTGCACCCACATGGGAGACCTGGAAGAAGCTCCTGGCTCTTGGCTTTGGATCGGTGCAGCTCTGGCCTTTGTGACCATCTGGGAAGTGAATCAGCAGATGGAAGACCTCTCTCTCTGTCTCTACCTCTTTCTGTAACTCTGTCTTTCAAATAGATAAAATAAATCTTTAAAAAAAAAGGTCAATAATGTTAAAATAAATGCAGAAGAAGAAATTCCAACATAATTTTGTAAAGACAAAGAGATGGTGCTTATTGTGCATTAGATGGGTAGAGAATAGGGAAATGGGCCAATTTCAAGACAACATGATAGCAAATTTTATTGAAATTATTCATATTTAACTTGATTATTATCAACTATCCAATTTTCATTTATATTTTTAACAAGCTGTTTCTTAGGGCAGCATTCTGTTCAACGAAAAGTTGAATGGGATGTATAGAGATTCCTTGGAAACTTCCTGCACCCACACCCTTATATCCTCCCATCATTATCAATCTCCACTGCCAGAGAGGCACATTGGTTACAACTGATGAACATATATTGATGCATCATTACCCCCCCAGAGACCGTATTTTATATTAGGGTTCACTCTTGGTATATGTTCTATACATTAGTGCCATATATCTATCACTGTAGTGTCAAACAAAAGAGTTCATTGTTCTAAAAATCCTTTGTGCTCCCCTATTGTTTCCAAAGTTTTGCCTTTTCAAGAATATTATGCAGCTAGAATCTGATGTTATGAAGTCTTTTCATACTGACTTCTTTCACTTAGCAATATGCTTTTAAAATTCTTCCATGTCTTCCCTTTTTTTATTTAATGAATGCATTTTTACATATATACAACTTTAGGAATTCCATGTCTTTTCAAAGCATGATAGCTCATTTCTTTTTTGCACTGCATAACATTTCATTATCTGATACACACCATACATTTTTATCTATTCACCTAATGAAGGGCAGCCTAGTTGCTTCCAAACTAAGCATTTATGAACAAAGTATACCCCATTTTTATGTGGACATATATTTGCAATTCTTTTGAGTAAATAACAAAGAGCATGATTGCTGAATTATACTGCCAAACTCATCTTTCAAACTGGTTGTATGATTTTACATTCCCACCAGCAATCAATGTGAATTCCTATTTCCCCATTTCTTTGTCACCCTTTGGGAGAGTCCATGCTGTATTTTGACTATCCAAATGTGTAGTAGTATCTTCCGTATTTCAGTTTGCAATTGCCTGGTGACATGTAATGTTGAGCATTGTTTACCATCTGTATATCTTTTATAAATTAACTTATTTAAGAGGAAGAGAGAAATACAGACACACACACACACACACACACACACAGAGAGAGAGAGAGAGAGAAAAATAGGAGAGAAAGAGAGAGAGAGAGAATCTTCCATCACTGGTTTATTCCCCAAATGCCAATTACAGCCAAGGCTCAGCAAAAGCTGAAGCTGGAAGCAGGAAATCAATCCAGATCTCCCACTTGGTGGCAGGGCCCTATCTATATGAGGCACCATCCACTACTTCCCAAGTTGCACGTTAGCATAAAGCTGGAATCAGGAACAGAGGTGGAACTGAAATTCAGGCACACTGATATGTGACATTGGTGTGCCAAGCAGTGTTTTAAATGCTACTAGGCCAAGCACCCACCCCTAACATCTGTATATTTTTGATGAAGAGCCCATTAACCTTCTTGACCATTTATTGAATTTTAAAAGTTCTTTGCATATCTTGGATAACAATTTTTAAAATCAAATATGTCATTTTCAAATGTTCTCTCCAGTTTGTGTCTTGTCTTTTTATTCCATTGGCAACATCTTTTGCAGAGCAGAAATTTTTAATTTTAATGAATTCCAGATCATTACTTCCATCCATGATCTTCATGGATCATGCCTTTTTTGTTGTGCTTAAAAGTTATTGCCAAACTCAGTTTATCTTGATTTTCTCCTGTATTAACTTCCAAATGTTTGATAGCTTTGTCTTTTACATTTAGGCCTGTTACTCATTTTTAAAGATTTATTTATTTATTTGAAAGTCAGAGTTACTTAGAGAGAGAAGGAGAGGCAGAGAGAGAGACAGAGAGTGGGTCTTGTATCCACTGGTTCACTCCCCAGATAGCTACAATGGCCGGAGCAGCACCAATCCACAACAGCTAGAGTTGAGCTGATCTGAAGCCAGGAGCCAAGAGCTTCTTCCGGGTCTCCCTTGCTGGTGCAGGGGCCCAAGGACTTGGACTGTCTTCTAATGCTTTCCCAGGCCATAGCAGAGAGCTGGATTGGAAGTGAAACAGCGGGGACTTGGGCCAGAGCCCATATGGGATGCCGGCACTGCAGGCAGTGGCTTTACCCGCTACGCCACAGCACTGGCTCCTGTAATTCATTTTGAGTAAATTTTTCTGAAGGGTATAAAATCTGTGTTTAGATTCATATTTTGCATGTCATATTTTGCATGCAGATGTTCAGTTGTTCCAGCAACTTTTGTTGAAAATATGAGGGGTATTCAAAGTTTTTGAAAATGCATATTACAAAAGCATATGCATTCACTTAAACAATTATGTTTTTTTGTTTGTTTGTTTGTTTTTTATTTTTTTGACAGGCAGAGTGGACAGTGAGAGAGAGAGACAGAGAGAAAGGTCTTCCTTTGCCGTTGGTTCACCCTCCAATGGCCGCCATGGCCGGCGCGCTGCGGCCGGCGCACCGCGCTGATCCGGTGGCAGGAGCCAGGAGCCAGGTGCTTTTCCTGGTCTCCCATGGGGTGCAGGGCCCAAGCACCTGGGCCATCCTCCACTGCACTCCCTGGCCACAGCAGAGAGCTGGCCTGGAAGAGGGGCAACCGGGACAGAATCCGGCGCCCCAACCGGGACTAGAACCCGGTGTGCCGGCGCCGCTAGGCGGAGGATTAGCCTAGTGAGCCGCAGCGCCGGCCTACAATTATGTTTTAATTCCATTTTCCATGAACCATTTGAAGTACTCTCATACTATGTTTTCTCCATTGTATTGCATTTGCTTCTTCACAAAAGATCAGTTGACCAAGTTTATGTGACTCTATTTCTGGACTCTATTCTGTTCTGTTGATCTGCTTATCTCTTCACCTTTTGCTAATGCCACACTGTTGTTTTGTTTTGTTTTGTTTTCAAGATTTATTTATTTGAAAGGCAGAGCTAAAGAGAGACAGAGGCAGAGAGAGAGAGAGAGAGGTCTTCCATCGCTTGTTCACTCCCCGGATGGTGCAGTGGCTAGAGCTATGCTGAACCGAAGCCAGGAGCCAGGAACTTCTTCCTGATCTTCCATGTGGGTGCAGGGGACCAAGGACTTGAGCCATCTTCTATTGCTTTCCCAGGCCATAGCAGAGAGTTGGATAGGAAGTGGAGCAGCTGGGATTCGAGCAGGCGCCATTATTGGATGTTGGTACTGCAAGCAATGGCTTTACCCACTACTCCACAGTGCTAGCCCCACCACACTGTTTTTATTACTATAGATTTACACTAATTCTTTTATGCAGGTTGTGTCATTCCTCCCACTTGGTTCTTGTTCATCAATACTAGGTTATTCTAGGTCTTTTGCACCTCCATAAACTTTGAAATTAGTTTGTTTATAGCCACAAAATAACTTGCTGGAGTTTATTTAATTTAGCCATCAACTTGGAAAGAACAGTGTTAAGTCCTCCTGTCTATGAACATGGAATATCTCTTTATTTATTTATTCAGTTTTTAATTACTTTTATTGGAGTCTTGCAGTTTTGCACATATTTATTCAGCAGCATTTTGCTGTAATTATATCAACAAATTTAATTTTTTGGCTTAGAGTATTGTTAAAACTATATTGTATCATACACATCGTGCAAAATACTGAAAAGTTCACAGTATTGAATTTATTTTTTAAATTTTGCATGGATTTAAGTTGCTAACAATATTCTTGATAAATGTAAGTAGTTGCACTATACCTGTGTACCATGAACATATCAGATGGGTAAGAATTTAGGAACAGGAAAAGCATCTCAATGTAACCATAATTATGTGTCTGTATTCTAACGAATGATCCGGTTTTTGGCTGATGGCTTGGAAATAGAGGTATTCATGAAATATTAGATGCAAGAGATTATAGCCATATCTCAACTAGGACATGAAATATTTAATATTCTATAAATAAAGGGATAGATAAGGAGTCAAAGATAACAGTCAATTTGGATCAGGTGACCTAAAGGAAAATTATCTCACTTGAGGCTTTTAGAGTCTAAGTTTGAGGCAGGAAAAGCAAGTGGGATTTGTTGTTCTTGTCATTTAAGAGACAGAGAGAAAAAGAGCTACAACCACTAGTTTTCTCCTCAAATATCCACAATGGGTGAAGCCAGACCAGGCTCATTTCAGGAGCTGTGAACCCAGTCCAGATCTACCATGTTGATCAATTTCTTACTTCCAGGGTCTGCAGTGGTGGAAAGCTAGAATTGGGGACTGGAGCTGGATATCAAACTCAAGCACACTGATGTGAGATACAAACATCTTAACTGGCATATTACTATCTTAATCTCACACTTCCCACTCCCAAGTGGAAGTTTTTGAAGACCATATTTACATTCAACAGTTAAGCATCTGGAATGTTTTCATGTACATTTTATTTGGTTATACACACTTTTTATATAGAAAAATAAGATTGCCTATTGTTATCTGTTCTAATTTTACAAATTTAATATATATTTATCTTGTAGCTTACTTTGTATCGGGGCCAAACTTTTTGACAGTTTGTGAAAATACTACATTCAACCTTTTTATCTTTACACTGTTTTTCTTGCTGGAATGCCCTTATTTTATACTTACCTTTTCAATACAACTAATTGAATGATTATATAAGGTATGAACTTCATGTCTGTAAATACTATAATTTATCTTTATAATTCTTTGAAATTTTTTACTCCAGTCCCCTGTTCCAACAATCAATATGGAAATTTGACTTTCAATATTTCCTTATGGCCCAACACTCATCAACCGAGGTTCTGTCCCAAATCTTGGGGTGAATATACAGTGCAAAAGCATAAAGGAGATCTACTTACTTCCTATAAGGAGCCAACTTACATCTCTAAGTGATAAAACTAAACTTAAAATGAATATTAAACAGATTACAGTGAGAAGATTATTTATATTCAGAGTGTTATTTTACAGCTGGTAACAGAAAAAGCGAATTACTAATCTTAGCTACTTTGGCATATAAATAAAAGTGAAGTCTACATACTAAAATAGATTCAACCAAAGAGCTTTGTGTACATTTTCCTGATGCTAGAAATAAGTGCTATTTCATACTGCAAGTTATCTCATCTAGTTTATTTTGGAAATTTGTGTTGCTGCTGTGTTTTCTTCACATTCTGCCTTTGCTTGGTTTCTGTTTCTTAACTATAGCTTAATGTATGCAATTGTTTATAACATTAATGGATGTGTGTAGTTATATGTATTCATTAACTTGCATGATTATATATTATACAATGCAAATATAAACGGATTTCACCATTTTCACCCCAAAATAAATTTATCTTTTAGATGTACTTGCCACAAACTTTTTAGAGTACTCTTTTATGTGTGTGTGTGTGTGTGTGTGACTGGAAGCATGTTTTCCTAAGATAAATGAAAGCTATGCATTTTTAAAGCTATGCATTTTTAAAAGACAGAGAAGACTCACTAGAATCAAAGGAACTTAAGCTCTATATTTAGAAAAGTTTCATTTAATTTTCTTAAGATGATATATAAACTAAAGCACTCCAAATTTTTGATGAATGACAAACACATATTTTCTTTTATGAAGTACAACTGACAATATTTGCTTTATTAAATTCTTAAATTCAAATACTACATATGTTCACATATAGTGAAAAACACACTGTTGCTATATTTATCATAGTTCATTTTTCCCTTGTATTCTGAGAGAAAAGATTATTTCATCTAGGACTGACCCCAAACCATGATTTCTCCCAACCTATTTTCATAGTACCATGAAAAGATAACTTATTTTATGAGGATTACTACATTGATAACAGATTCTAAACTACATTCAAAAACCAAGGTAAACATGTATTATTTTTTGCATTTTTATAATATATAAATAATATATTTATTTTTTATAATAACACAAAAAATTTACCCAACCTTTACTTGACTAGGACACAATCTTAAAAAATAAACACTGTAATGAAACTTTTGAAAATGAAGAAAATGTGTTTCTGAAAAGAGTTGGAATATTACTTGTGCAATGATGTGTAAAATGTTTTAGAAAGTGGTGATAATGGTGGAATTACCTGAATAATACAGAATTCAAGTGCAAGATGAAAATACACTAAGGTTACTTCACGGTATTGAAATGCAAACCAAAAGAGAATCACGGGAATTTTGGTAACTATAAGGTCCCCAAAAGGAAGCAATTAAGCCGGCGCCGCGGCTCACTAGGCTAATCCTCCACCTAGCGGTGCTGGCACACCAGGTTCTAGTCCCGGTCGGGGTGCTGGATTCTGTCCTGGTTGCCCCTCTTCCAGGCCAGCTCTCTGCTGTGGCCAGGGAGTGCAGTGGAGGATGGCCCAAGTCCTTGGGCCCTGCACCCCATGGGAGACCAGGAGAAGCACCTGGCTCCTGCCTTCAGATCAGCGTAGTGCGCCGGCCTCAGCGAGCCACCCGCGGCGGCCACTAGAGGGTGAACTAATGGCAAAAAGGAAGACCTATCTCTCTGTCTCTCTCTCTCACTATCCACTCTGCCTGTCAAAAAAAAAAAAAAAAAAAAAAAAAAAAAAAGAAAAGAACAAAAAAGGAAGCAATTAATACCATTTCTGCATATATATATATATATATAAATCCCAGATAAAGTTTTTACAAATTGCATCCAATAGGATACTAACAGATTGTGTTGTAACCAGTTAAATTTTTTTCTAAGAATGCAAATATAATGTTATGGAAATTACAAGCATTTAAATTTTTGCATGGAAAACACTTGTATAAGATTTTTGAGATATTTCTAAAAATGAAAAGTCAAAAATATTTCTCTTACCTAGATAGATAGTTCTTGGATAGAAATTGTGGAGGTCCATATATTAAGTGGTGAAGCAAAATTGCATGCTTCACCATTCTGTTCAAGATAGTGGAGAGATTCTAATTTCATGAGAAATCAGGAGAGACAATCAATGGAACAGAGGACAGACAACAGGAAATAGTTTTTCTACCCTAAAGAAGATAAAATTATCTGCAATGAAGAAAAGCAAAACAGTGTTAAATCCAGTAGACTCTACTGAGAAATGACCCTCTAGCTGCCCTTTGTGTTGAAGCAGAGATGCTCAACAGAACTGCCATTAAACTTTAGAGACCTGATAGTAGAAAAGGCCTTTTGCCCCCATTTTATACCTAGGAACCTGATGGGGAGTGAATGCTCTCAAAGTCTCCATGTTATCATTGCATAGAAGAGCAGGGTAGAAATGAATACCCAGAGCTACCTAGGCGTAAGTATCCACTATAACCTCAGAGTCTACAAATACCAATATTAGGAGCAAACAAGCATGCTCCCATGGGACCGAGAGTAGCTTGATTGCAAATTGCCAGCCATCCTGAGTATGATTTGAATTTTTTTTAAAGATCTGCTTGTTTATTTAAGAAGTAGAGTTATAGATGCAGGTGGAGATTAGCCTATTATGTCACAGTGCTGGCCCCATACAATCTGAAATTTAATGAACACGCTCATCTCAGCAGTTACTATGTGAAGGGATGATAGCTAAGGACCAGGGACCACAGTTGCCCTGCTGATGTCATGATTATGTAAGCCCTTACAATCTAAAGATATCCTAATCAACTGAGAAATGCCTAAACTATGTTTGCTATGAATTGGAAAAAAATAACTTCTAATATTGAGGGAAATGAGGATACATGCAGATTCAAATTTAAAAAGAGAAAGGCTTTTTTCCTGCATGAAAAAGTCCATGATTCACTTTACAGATTTATAAATACTACCTATATTCTTTTTCATCTTTATATGTAAATTTATATCCAACATATTCATATACTTATAGTTATATCTGCAACTACACACACACACACACACGCACATGAATAGAAAAATATCTGGATAGACATAAACAAATTAACTCTGAGAAGAGGCAGGAATCATTGGGATAGGCTATGGGCAGAGGACCTACAGCTTTTATTTTGTTTTTATCATTAGGGAATTGTATAAGAATTTCAAAAGTAATTAATTTAGAATTTTATTTCAAATATATAATTATTTAATATACACTATCCATGGATCTAAAAGTAAGTGAATTTTATCATGAAAACATTTTTAATGAATATTATCTCCTTTTAAAGTTGTAAATTTTTCAAGTGCACTTCACAATGATCACAAATGTCTCTAACAGCTTTGAGAAAGATTTCTATTTGTATTAGCAAGTAGAGTTCTGTTTCATGTATTCTATTAAGTGTAAGATTTAAAGCAGCACTACCCAAGATTCAGTGTTAGAACATATGACCTTTTACATATGTAGATTCTGAAGAATTTGATCTCAAAGAAGTTGAGAGGAAAAAGATGGCTACCCTTTAGCTTCTCTGTGGGGCACAGTGGGGAGGAGTGTAGAGTTGATTACTAGGCCTTAAGTTACATAGGAGTAAGAAGTTTTGATTTCTATTGCATGGTAAGGTAATGATAAATTTTAAATGATACTATCATTTAAAATCTAGTGAAAGGATTTTTTTTTTTTTGATAGGCAGAGTTAGACAGTGAGAGAGAGACAGAGAGAAAGGTCCTCCTTTTCCATTGGCTCACCCCGCAACGGCCGCTTCGGCGGCATGCTGAGGCGGCACACCATGCCAATCCGAAGCCAGGAGCCAGGTGCTTCTCCCGGTCTCCCATGTGGGTGCAGGGCCCAAGGACCTGGGCCATCCTCCACTGCCTTCCCGGGCCACAGCAGAGAGCTGGACTGGAAGAGGAGCAATCGGGACTAGAACCGGTGCCCATATGGGATGCAGGCGCAGCAGGCGGAGGATTAACCAAGTGAGCCACAGCGCCGGCCCCAAAAGCAATTGTTATCATTTAAAAAAAGTGATTTTTAAAATAACTGATGACTTTATACATTTCTTGCAATATGATAGTGATGTGAGAATTAAGTGAAATAAGGAATGTGAGGTATTACATACAGAAAGAGCTTTATAAATATTAGTGATCATGAGGACAAGGATGGTGGTGTTATACCTTTGCCTGAAGTAGATAGCTTATTCTAATACTGTAAATAATAAAGGTATTATTACTGAAAATACACTAGTGAAATTCTTTGGTCTACATTACTTCATGAAGTTCCAAGAAGATAAATGAGTATCTGACTTAGTGAACAAAATGCATTTCCTTCTTTGAAACAAAAATCATAAAAGGGAATAGGCGCTGGAGCATTGCTAGAGAGAAAATAAGTGTCTGTGCAGTCCAAGCTTTTGAGATAGAACAGGGATCCATATACATTGCTATTCTGTCATCTTAGAATCAGTGAAAAAATATTTCCAGACTTAAATTTTGGGACTAGGAAGAAGTGTATTATTGAGAAAAAAAAAATAGCTCAGACTATTCCACGTCCCTCTGAAAAGGAGTTGTTGAGCACTTTGTGGTTCCCTTTTTCTACAGTGGGCATCAGTAAATGTCCTAGCGTTTCAATGAAGAACTAGGCACTCTTGAGAATGGGTTTAAACATAGAATTAGAAACATTAATTATATATACCAACTTCTAGAAAAACAAACCATGCATTATAGAAATAGTGAGCAGAGATAGCTTGCTATATGTATATATTTCATTTTTTTATTTGTCCATTCTGTCACAGATATGGGGGTACTAGTGTAACATAACTAATTTAGCTCATTTATGAAAAAATGTGCAAACTTAATATTTTTTATTTGACAGGTAGAGTTATAGACAATGAGAGAGAGACAGAGAGAAAGGTCTTCCTTCCATTGGTTCACTCCCTTATTGGCCGCTAGAGCCGGCACTGCGTCGATCCGAAGCCAGGGGCTGGATGCTTCTTCCTGGTCTCCCATGCGGGTGCAGGGACCCAAGCACTTGGGCCATTCTCCGCTGCCCTCTTCGGCCACAGCAGAGAGCTGGACTGGAAGAGGGGCAGCTGGGACTAGAACCGGCACACACATGGAGCAACCAGGACTAGTACCTGGCGCCCCAACCAGGACTAGAACCGGGGGTGCCGGCGCCTTAGGCGGAGGATTAGCCAAATGAGCCACGGCCCTGGCCAGCTTATTTATGAAAAAAATGTGCAAGCAATATTGATAAAGCTTCCTTTTTGAGGAACTTGCATTGTAATTTTACTTCATGAGTCTGTTGCTTCTTTCTTTCATTTTTGGTTAATTTCAATTTCTGGCTGCTAGTGTCTTTCTTATACCCAATGTATTTTCTAGTATCGTATTAGACTTGAAATCTAGTCTTTAAAGTCTTAAAAATGTCTTTAAACAAAACATATCATATCACAGTATGTAATAATTAAATACTGCTTTGTTGACTGAACTCCTTTATACTTTTTTTCCTTATATAACACACATGAATACCTTGGAAATTATGGAAAAAATATGAAATCCTGGCTGTTGTAATGACATGGTAGGTTAAGCTGCAGTCTGCGATTCTGGCATCCCAAATCAGAGAGGTCAGGTGGACCCAGTCAGGGAGGGGCGGCAGTGGCAGGGAGGCCGTCAGTGGGGAGGGCTCTCCATTTCTGATCTAGCTCCCAACAAATTCACCTGGGAATGCAGTGAATAATGACCCAAGTACTTAAGAGCCTACCACCCATGAGCAAGACCCTGGAGGAGTTCCAGGCTACCGACTTCTGCTGGGCCCATTCCTGGCTGTTGCAGCTATTTCAGGAGTGAACCAGCAGATGGAAGATATACTTTTCTCTCTGTCTCTCACTCTCTCTCTGTCATTCTGCCTTTCAAGTAAATAAAATTAATCTTTTAAAAAATTCACAAGCTTAACCCCCTAAAAATAAAGAATTCCATAAATAGTAAGTAAAAAAAAAACCACTGTTCCTCAAGAATACAGACGAGGGCTATAAACACTAGCCAAATCTCAAAATACCAATTTTGCTCATATTTGCATTTACTTTATACTAGTGATTATAAAGTAAATTGAAAGTTTGTCATTCTAAAAATCAGGAGAAAAGTAAGATAAGAAAGAGGAGGAAGGAACAAAAGGAGGGAGGGAGAGAGGGTGGGGTAGGAAATATCATTATGCTCTTAAAACTGTGTTTATTGGCCGGTGCCGCGGCTCACTAGCCTAATCCTCCGCCTTGTGAAGCCGGCACACTGGGTTCTAGTCCCGGTCGGGGCGCCGGATTCTGTCCCGGTTGCCCCTCTTCCAGGCCAGCTCTCTGCTGTGGCCAGGGAGTGCAGTGGAGGATGGCCCAAGTACTTGGGCCCTGTACCCCATGGGAGACCAGGATAAGTACCTGGTTCCTGCCATTGGATCAGCGCGGTGCGCCGGCCGCAGCGCACCAGCCGCGGCGGCCATTGGAGGGTGAACCAATGGCAAAAAGGAAGACCTTTCTCTCTGTCTCTCTCTCACTGTCCACTCTGCCTGTCAAGAAAAAAATAAAAATAAAAAACAAAAAAACAAAAAACTGTGTTTATGAAATACATGAAGTTTGCTCCCCTTATAAAAATAAAAAGGTAAAATAATTTTTTTCAGGAAATAAAGCAAGAATTAGATTTAAATAATCGTTATTATGATACTTTTATGGAAAATATATTAACTATAGACATAGATATATTATAAACCTTTGGCAAGGTCACAGCATATGCATACTTTCATGAAATCAAAATCTGTTTTTTGCATATGTTGTTTCTAACTGCAAAACAATTTGATATTCAATAAAATCTGTAAAAATAGTATTTAGAATCATAAAATATTGCTTTATGAGAGGATAAAAAGGCTAAATATTAAGCAAAACTCATGAATATTATAATAAGAAGCTATTGTTTCCATTTTCTTTTGGTATTGAATTAGAAAAAATACATTTACTCCCTAAGAAGAATATTTTTATTTTTTTGAATAATATTTTTAAATAAATAATATTTTGGCTTCACTTTTGCAAAAAATACCTAAAATCTACCATGTTTTCAGGGATATTTAGCATTTAAATTCACAAAAGATTCATGAAAATAAACTATATGCAAACCAATGAAAACACATTGTTAACAAGGTGGTTTTATCTAAAACTTCAGAGCTTTAATTAAGGCAAGACCCAAAGTTGTTATCAATTTGACTCGGACATTTTGAATAATGGAATATAAAACAGTGGAATTTTGCATGATATCCTAGAATGTTAAATGTAGTAAACAAGACATGCTATTGAATGAGTTCTGTGGAAAGTGATTTGGAGACACCTGCATTGTTACTATTTCATTTAGGAAGCACGTGAGTGATGCAGGATGAACAACATGTAGTTTAGTTGTGTTTTGTAAAGATTAAAAATCAATAGTATTGCAATCTTGTTAGCAAGATCCATTTCCAATTAACAATAATCAGTCAGCAAATTAAACATTGATACTTTTTTGAATGTGAGAGCACTGTATCTGTTACATGGTACGCAGAGAAATACGACCTTGATTGCTTTTCACCTAAATGAGTTTTGACTCGAGTACACCTGTTTCTTATTACCCGGTAAGAGAATTATAAAAACTCTGAAGGACAGAAAAGAAAAAAAGAAAGCAGTCAACTTTGCCACAAACTGAAAGCAACACTGCATCTGTCTAACCATTTTACAAATATCTCACAATTGTAATGGGAAAGGCATCAGTTTAGAATGTTTCCGTTTGTCTATAAAAATGTAAAGTGAACACTGTGCTTGAGAACATTTCATATTTTAAAAATATTTTGTCAGTAAGTGAGTAGAAAAATATTTATTCTTTGACAGAAAAGAATAATATAATCCGACAGAATTTTGGGGTATCATTCTAGCATCTTCGGGGGCTCTTATACAAATACACTTAATTATCTAAGTTATCAACTTAAATTTCTCATATTTTTTTTCTTTACTATTTATTAACTTGGTAAAAGGAACATTACATTTAAATAGTTTAAAAAGCTTTCATCAGATAGGTGAATTAAAATACTCTGTTCCTCTCTGTATGGACCCAAATATAATTCTATTATGTATTATTTATTGAATGTTGCATTCTAGATGCTATTACAAGTGCTTAACAAGCATTTACCGTTTATTTACACAGTAATGCTGTAAGGCAACTATAATCATGTCCATTTTACAAATTAGAAAAATAAAACTTAAAAATTTACTAAATTACCCAGTGTCTCAAAATGAAGCAACACAATTGGAGTAGCAACCCAGGACTGTTAATTCCAGAAGTTACATTGCTATTAACTATAGCTCTGTATAACAGTGTTAAAACAACTGATGATAACTTAGGTATCCAAGACACTCCAAAATTTTATTATTTGTAGAAGACAGACTAAAGTTCGTTTCATGAATCTGTAAATTATTCATTTGTTTTTAAGAGAAAAGTTATTTTTACATTCAGAGCTTACTAAAAGGAAGAAAATCCATTTTGTCTGCTTTTAGGGTTGATACAAATAAGAAGCAATTTTTACTTGTAAGAGCACATTAAATGTAAAATGTTATGAAAATTTAATGTATATGGTTGCCGCGTGACTAGTGCTCCTATGGCATTGAAACTATCTATTAGTTTAAATTCCTTATGATTTAAGATCCTAGATAAAAGAAATTCCTACCTTTTTGATGAAACAAACTGTAATATAACCAGATTATTATACTGTACCCAAACCAAAAAGGCTTCTTTGAAGTCACGGGGCTTCTCAGAAACTAGAAGCAAGTGAATGTATATACCAACAGTAAGTGTTCATGGTGAAAAGGGCAGATGCTCAGGGGCTCTGTCCTTCTGAATTATGGGTTGTGTGATACTTAATATTGGTAAGTTGAATCAGTCCTTTATGGCATGTATACCTTGGCTACTTATATACAGACATGGTGTTTAATTACATTGATGTAAAACATGTTTCTAGATATCCTATCTTGAAAATTCCTATGTATTCTTTGGCATCAGCAAGTGAGGTCCACCAGCAATTTTTATATCTCAAGCATCTCTTAGAACAGGATTTGCAAACTGAGATGCACAGTGATATGCAAAATTGACCAGCTTAAATGATTGCAGTGAGGTAAGCTTCAGTCATGTTTGATAACAAGGAATGTAGGCCTACAGTTTCCAGCTCTTCTAATTTTCAAGACAGGGCAGGAATTGCAAATTTGAATTAAATTCTCACAATTTTTAAATGGTAGAAACTAAATCAAATTTCTAAAGATTAGTAGATTCAATAAAATAATTCTACTGACAGTATTAATCTTGTAGTCTTGGGAGTCATAATCCCTAAATCATACTTCTATTGTATAGTACTTACATAATTATATTATTTTCTATAAATTTTTTTCATTATCACCTGAAACTAACATCATTTGTTCACACTAATGGCAAACTTGAAGCACATATTTTCAAGAATTCATTGTTAAGCAGCTATTCCCAGCTAAATCTGGGAAAGAAATCTTTATTTGTAGTTCAAGTAGATATACCAGTTTTTAGATTCTGAACTAGAGACAAGTTGCTTTAATGAATGTCTCTCTGCTGAAGCCTGATTGTTGTGAGTAGATATGGATGGAATCATGCATGCTAAATGAGCAGGTGTTTTACTGGGAAGTGTTTCAGCTGAACACAGACCTAGAGATGCTCCAGACTACTTGGCCGTAGCTGTGATGGTGGGTGGAACTTGTTTTTGTAAGCTTCTATAACAAAGCTGGAGAGTCTATGACAATTATGTGAACCAAATGTCTATGCAGAGTGGGATCATCTTAATAATTTGGAATGGCATAGGAACAGCTTCTCTCTAAATTTGTGGGTGCAAGGTAACCTCTCTGACAATACAACTATACACAATACCTCTACTGAAATGATTTTGTGAAAGAGGACAAAAAAGGAAATTAAATATTTGAAACACACTGCATTTCACAGATGTAAAACTGATGTAAATCCAAAGTGTTAATGAAATTTTACTCATTTATGCAGTCTCAAATATAATCATTGTTCACCTTAATTTTTAAACAATATGCTACAATTCAGCTTTCCATTAATGAGTTAATCATCATTATCCTCATCATTGGAAAACTGAGAAAGTTTCAGTGGCATTTTGATTAACAACTGTGTGGAATTTCCCGTGGGAGCTATAAGAGGAGCCGAGGAGAAGGGGGGAGTGGTAGGGGGAAGAAGAATAGGAGGGGAAGGGGAGGGGAGGGGAGGAAGAAGACAGAAATACAGTCTCTTGAACCCATGGCATGCAGGGGCCCAAGAACTTGGGCAATCTTCTACTGCTTTCTCAGACCATAGCAGAGAGTTGGATTGGAAATGGAGCAGCTGGGACTCGAACAGATGCCCATATGGGATACTGGCACTGCAGGTGGCGGCTTTACCCGCTACACCACAGTGCAGACCCCACATAGAGTTTTTTAATATTTATAATATATACACAAAGACATGGAAATGGAATATTTCCCAAAGTATGTCTGTAGAGTACTGGCTTTATCAGTCCTTGTTATGAAAAATAAAGAGATGTTAAAAATAACTCTCAATGCAAACTGCTACATTATAAGCTCTGATAAATATTGCAGTGAATTAATCTTGCTCTTTCTTCACCAATTAGCTATGATTGCAGCACACATTATGACTGATCTGTGAGTTAGTGATTCATACTAGCAGGAAAACAAAAACTACATAATTATTTATTTGATAGAAAAGATATAGAAAAATGGATTTTTTTCAAAGTGTAAAATAGTTACAACTTTTTCAGAAAGTTCAGAATCAATATTTAAAGGTTTTTTTAATGAGGGAAAAAATGTACTGCTAGTTTATACTCATGCATTTATCAGTATAAAAATTCCAAAATTTAGCTAATGAAAAAGGGAGAGGAGGAAATAAGATGTTTTTCTTTGTAGGGATTTGGAATAGTGAAAAATAGAGGAATGGGATTTAGTATGACATACAAAGGTAAATCCACATAAATGAATAATACCTTCTGAGATGTTATAGGGTAAAAAATTAGAATTTAAAAAGAGAGCATTTAATATTTTTAATAAGGCCAATAGGTATTTTTAACAATACTGAACTTACGAGTAAACATTATGTTTTTTGAAGGGGGAAAGAATATTATAAAATGTGAGGAAAGAGAAATAAATATATTAAGAGGATATGTGAGAATCAGAGACAGCAACTTCAAGACCAGGAAAGTAAAGAAGAGAAAGTGATAGAATGAGACAGAGACAGGCAGAGGTCTAGACAATCAGCAGTTTCTATGGTTCCAGAAATGTGTGTAAATGTGTGTCAGCAGTTTCTGTGATTCTAAAAATGTGTGTAAATGTGTGTCACAACCTGGAAACAGTTGAGCTAAGAACTGGGAAAACGTGAAAACCTTCAGATTCGTTTTTGTGGTGGTAATTAGCCAGCAAAGCTTTGTCTGCAGCTCCTAAAGTTGCTCTTTGTCCTTAACTCTCAAAGAAAATCTGAATGAGATAAACTCAAAAACCGAAAAAGAAGAAAAAAATATTTTTATGTGTTTTCCAAGCAGTGGCCAGAAGATCCTAAAATCAAATTAAGAATGAGAATCCTATTTTGAGAGAATTTGAAAATGAAAAAAAAAAGTTGGAAAGATAGGTTGGGGGAAAGCAGTTCAGAAAGGAGGCCCTTCCGCTCTATCCATATTTACCTGTAACTCCCCTCCCCTCCGGGAAAACCTTTTGCTTCTCTGGCAAAGCCATAGGGGATGATGTTCAAACTTCAGGTTGTGCTATTCATTAAAGGTTTCATCTCTGGTTCTTTGTGCCTTCATTGCTTTGACTTGAACAGAGGACACTAATATCTGCCAAAGGAGGCTAGTCTGTCTGGTCTGAATTCCATTCACTCTTTTCCATACCCACACTTGAATTAACATTTCATCTGTACCACCTTAATGAGATTCTCATCTCACCCTGTCCAAGCTACAAAAATCATTTTCTTTTCTCCTCTATGTTTTGTATGGACAGTACAAGATAGCACTGATTACATATATTTCTTAATGATCTTATTACTTCTCTCAATGGTATAATTCTTTCTTCAATTGGTCTGAAAATGACAAAATTGGCTTAAGTACTGTCTATCCCTTGAAAAGTGTGGTACAAGTAAGGAATGAAAATAACCGAGAGGATTCTTAAACTCTACTTTTCCATCTGAGTGATTGACTGTAAAATATAATCATTTTATTCACTAACCCTCAATTAACTTAAAAATATATTTCTACAGTTCAAAAAGTATTACAGTTGAAATGATGTGTATTTGGTAGAATTTACATAAACGTTGTTATCTGGATTTTTTTTTTTTACTTCTTTGAAACAAATCTGAGGGAAAAAATAAGCAAGGTATGGATCCTCTTTCACTTGATTAAAAAGAAATAGAGAAAAGATAATGCCTGAAACAATACTAAGTGCTCTAGTTTTAAATTTGTGTGCCAGTAAATACAGCTTTACAGATAGAGTTATTACTGTACTCAACCAATATTTGAGAATTTTCAGTTCTTGTTGTTTCATAGTAGTACAAGTAATCACTACTTTTTTTTATTTGCCTTCCAGCACCCAAGAACAAAAAAAAAAAAATCAAAGGAACAATAAATTTCAGAATCCATAGAAAGGTTCATTTTTCATATTAGTTACATAAGACCTTTTATTTCAGTGCTGCTCTTAAAGGAGGCACAACAAGCAAATCAAGCAGGCAAACAAACAAAAAACCTGGAAGTGTTTACATGATTCATGTTTACTGTGATGACCCTTTTATACTGTATTTTATAATTACAAGAATCCTGAAAATATAGGTAATTCTGAAATATATGCATAGGTTATAGCATTACCAGGTCTAATTGAATAGAAAATAATTATAAAGACTAATTTCTGCTTTCTCTTATTTTCTCTCTTCTCTCAAGAGATAAGTTAGAAGAACACATTAAGTCAAGTGTAAGGTTTCTACTCATGGGATTAAACATTATATAATGTCATGTTCTTTTTCTTTTAGTAGATTTACAAAGCACTATTAGCAGTTGCAATTTTTTTTTTGAAGTCAACTAACCTTATTTCTGAACAAATCTTCTTTTCACTCAGAAAATTATTTTGATGCTAGACAATCTCCTCCTTTTCTGTGTTTAAGCTCTATTTTTAAATAACTATGTATTCATATACATATGAGGATTCTTCAAAAGTATGAGGAGTCTTCAAAATATTCATGGAAAGTGTTTATTTTGGAAAAAAAACTATGCTTTGATTTCAAAAAATTGTGAACCACGATAAATTCATAATTTTATTTTCCACAAACTCTTTGAAGGATTCTCATATACACTTTAGAATGATGTAAAAAGAGTACTGCATGGGCTGGCGCTGAAGTGCAGTGGGTTAATCCTCCTCCTGTGGCGCCTGCATCCCATGTGGGCGCTGTTTCTAGTCACAGCTGCTCTTCTTTCGGTCCAGCTCTCTGCTGTGGCCTGGGAAAGCAGTTGAAGATGGCCCAAGTGCTTGGGCCCCTGCACTGACATGGGAGACTGAGAGGAAGAACCTGGTTCCTGTCTCTGGATCAGCACAGCTCTGGCCATTGCAGCCATTTGGGGAGTGAACCAACAGAAGGAAGACCTTTCTCTGTCTCTCCCTCTCATTGTCTGTATATCTACCTCTCAAATAAATAAATAAAATCTTTAAAGAAAAAGAGTACTGTATGAGATCTTGGAAGAATTTTTGTCTGACCCTGGGGTCCATGGCGAAGCTGACATTATTTTAGGATCTCATAGGTTTCAAACTTCAAAGCATCAGTGAAGTACTGCTTCATCTCAATCCTAGGCCAGCGATAGTATTGATAATGTGTTCCTTGCCTTCTATTTCCCCTATGTTATACATAATTTAGTCAATTTTAAAATTAATACCTAAAATTGTATAGATTGTATAAAATATGGTGTGAAAATTTGATGCATATTTACACCATGCAATGCTTGCTGATTTGCATGAAATATTTTATTATGTTCATTATTTGAAAGGCAGACTGAATGACAGAGACATACCAACAGAGGGAGTTTTTCCATCCACTTGTTCACTCTCCAAATGCCCACCGTGGCCAGGACTATGTCACATTGAAGCCAGGAATTGAAAACTCAATCCAGGAAGCGATATGAGTAGCATGGACCCAGGTACTTCAGCCACCACCATTGCTTCCCAGAGTATGTTCTAAAAAGGAACTACAATTAGAAGTAGAGCTAGAACTCCAACTCAGGTACTTCTTTACAGAATGTGTTTGCCTCGAGCAGGATCCTAGCCATTGTTCAAGGAGTTTACCCCAACAATTGTGCAATGCTTAATCATTTCTTTATGATCAAAACATTCAAAATCAGGTATAGCTTCTTTGAAATATATGGTATGTTATCATTATCTATAATCATGCTACTGTTCAATAGAGCACAAGAATTTATTCATCCAAATTCTTTACAAAAAACTGGCGGCAGCATTACGGCATAATAGGTCTGATATGGGTGCCAGTTTGAGTCCCAGCTTCTCCATTTCCTATCCAGTCCCTGTTAATGTGCCTTGGAAAGCAGTGGAAGATGGTCCAAGCTTGCGCCCCTGCATCCAACTGGGAGATCCAGATGGAGTTCAGGCTCCTAGCTTCCACCTGGCCCTACACCCCAGCCATTGCAGCCATCTGGGTAGTGAACCTGCAGATGGAAGATCTTTCTCTTTCCCTCTCTGTCTGTCTGTCTGTCTCTCTATCTCTCTGTAAATCTTCCTTTCAAATAAACAAATCCTATTTTTAAAATTGTACCTAAGAAATATGTGAAATCTATTCCCTTTACATTAATAAAATTTTTAAAAGAATGTATTTCTGCTATCTAAACATAACTTAGTACTCCTTGATAAACCACTGTCATCTCTTCCCATATTTGTATGTAGCTTATTGTCTTCACTTATTAATTTCAAAGACAAAGTGAGATATCTGTCTGTGTATCTATCTATCTATCTATCTATCCATTTATCTATCTATCTATATCACATTTACTAGGTCACTTCCCAAATGCTCACAGTGCCGGACCAGAATAAAACTAAGAGCCTAGACTCCATCCAAGTCTCCCACAGCACTGGCAGGGAACAAATACTTGATGTTTCACCAGCTGACTGCCAGGGTGCATATCAACAGGAAGCTATATTGGAAGTGGGAGCAAGGTTTGTACATGGTACTCTCATATGGGATGCAGCAGTCCCATGCAGCTGCTTAATCTCTGCACCACAATGTCCTCCCCAACAGAGTTACTTGGTTCTAAGGGAAGATCTATTCAAAACTATCCTCCTAGTTCTCTTATATAGCAATGAAGGAGCACAGTTCTATCTGATTTCCTGCTCATTGTTTCTTCTTTTTTGTATGATATCTACTTTGCTTCTGCAGTCATGAAAAAAATTCACAGGCTCACCTGTTTCCAATGCCTCAAAAGTCAGCAGAATTCCTAGAACTTATTTGTTCTTGTTACTATGTTCAAAAATTTACATTCCTAGTAGTGTTTAAATATGAAACAATTTCATTCTGAATGCTTTCCTATTCCTGTCTCTGTTACAGTTGTATTTGTTTATGAGTACCTAGAAGTGATGGAGGATCAAAAATAGTAGAAGAATTAGTGGTCAGAAAACATTTCCTCACAGAGTTGAGCGTTTACAAAATGAATCCTATAGGGTTTCCAAACACATTATTGATGTTAGCAAAGCATATATTCAGATTTGTTTCCTTTAGTTGTTGTTGGTGGTGGTGGTAGTGGTCATGGAAGTCATGGCAATGATGGTAATGTGTGTGAGTGTTTTTAACTGGCTTACATGAACTTTATTGGGAATTATTAATGTTTTCTTCAGAAATATCTCAGGAGCACTCAATAATGTCTTGAAAAGAAAGTTCAATTAGAATAGTAGATAAAAAGATTAACCTGTGCTTTATTACTCAAGGCAATTTACAAATATTGAATATTTTATGTAACTTAACATCTTAAGATGAATTTGTGGCATTTGACAAATTTTCAATAACAAGATTTGTCATCAAGTGTAAATTTATGATATTGCCATCAGCAGATGTCACATCTTTGTGCATTCAAAGGCACTGCATCTCTTATCAATGCCATCTCAACATAATGTTGATTTCAAAATTATCACAATTTCCTTCATTTGTATTTAAAGGGAATGTTTATCTATGATGATATTGATGTAAAGTATATACAAATGGCCATCAGTTGAAATAATGCTAGTGTAGAATAGTCACTACTGACTAAATCCAGTTTATATAATATCTGACAATATCATATTCTAAAGACCCTACAAACATTAAATTGTAAAGACCTTACAAATATTGTCACAAAATATTAACATTAAAGATTTTATATTTTACTAACACATCCTCAAGATATTACTTAAATAAGACAGCATCAAATTCTTGAGATAGTAACAATTTTGTCACTTTCTTTTCTTCTTCTTCTTTTTTTTTTGACAGGCAGAATGGACAGTGAGAGAGACAGAGACAGAGAGAAAGGTCTTCTTTTTTCCCCTTGATTCACCCCCTAAGTGGCTGCTACAGCCGGTGTGGCGATCCAAAGCCAGGAGCCAGGTGCTTCTCCTGGTCTCTCATGCAGATGCAGGACCTAAGGACTTGGACCATGTTCAACTGCATTCCCGGGCCACAGCAGAGAGCTGGACTGGAAGAGGAGCAACCAGGACAGAATCCGGCGTCCCGAATGGGATTAGAACCCAGGGTGCTGGAGCCGCAGGTGGAGGATTAGCCTATTGAGCTGCGGCACCAGCCAATTTTGTCATTTTCAAATGAAAGGGAAAACTTTTTCTTAAAGTTTTGAAGGTCAAAATATATGTTTCTAAAAACCATGAACTAATGAATTTTTGCTTCTGGTAAAAATTTTTTATAGTGAATCTTTTGTTTGTTTGTAACCTAAAGTCATCTTCCAAAAGTAAGAGATCTAATACAATGAATCAGCAATAATAACCTTATGTTCGATCTTTATGACAACAATATAAATAACACCTTCAATTTATTTATTTTACAGATAATGAAACTGAAATCCAGAGAAAATAACTGTAGGTGGCAGAAGCGCAATGAACGACTAACAACCAGGAAGTTGAGACCACTGTCCCTGGAAAAACACCAAACAATTATTTCAGGTAGATTTCTTAGAGAACTGTAGGTTTCATATGACTTATATTCTTTTATATTTATCAGTGTATTAAATTTTTCATATGCATCATTACCATGGGAATATCCTGCTCCTATTAAAGGCAAACTATTTTCGTTCCACACTCCAACTCATTTTAAAGCTATTCGTGTATCTTTCATTTTAATGGTGACAATGACTAGAAATACTCCTTATGACCAGACTTTTTCAAAGGAAAATAAGAATATACTTCACCTTACTCAGAATTTATAAATATGGGTCTTTAGTCAATATATCAAGAGTTATTAAAATGATTGAAAAAAACAAATAATAATACTTTCTACCAATACAATATTTTGATAATATTGGCAAGGAGAAAAGTATAAATATCTTCTGACTTACATGTTTATACATAAGAATTGTATCTACAATTCTATTCTGGGTTATCTACCTCTTTGCTATTTTTTTTCTCTTTTAAACTGTAAATATAACCTATTTTTCCCTCCAGAATAATAGATTATAGACAAATGAAAATGTTCCACCTGAGAATTCCTGGCCAGAGGTCTCTGTACAGTTTTATGCCTGAATATACACCACTTGGAGTCCTTGAATATCACAAGCTGAGAATGGTTCTGAGTATCCAGCAGTGCCAGTTACAAATCAAGTTTGGCAGAATATGCTTCAATTCAGTGGCACAGAAGCCCAATAAAGACTAACTGCTGGGGCCTGGTGCTGCATTGCATCAAGTTAAACCACAGCCTGCCTCGCTGGCATCTTACATGGGCTCTGGTTTGAGTCTGGCTGTTCCACTTTCAATCTAGATCCCTGCTAAGGGCCTGGGAAAAGCAGCAGAATATGACCCATGTCCTTTGGCCCCTGTCACCCATGTGGGAGACCCTGATGAAGTTCCTGGCTCCTGGTTTCAGACTGGCCCAGCCCTGGCCGTTGCATCCATCTAGGGAATGAACCATCAAATGGAAGACCTATCCCTCTCTCCCTGTCTACCCTCCCTCTCTCTCTCTCTGTAACTCTTTCAGATAAATAAATAAATCTTTAAAAAGTAAATAATTGCATATAAATTTACAATCCAAAATAATCAAACACTAAGAAATAAGTCACCACGAGTAAGAATCAATACAATTATTGTTATAATTAGATCCACAAATATTCATGACTTTCAGAAGGATCAGATACAGCATTTGAAGTAAAGGCTTTTAAAGATAGAATTGGTTGGCCGGTGCCACGGTTCAATAGGCTAATCCTCTGCCTACTGAGTTCTAGTCCCGGTTGGGGTGCCAGATTTTTGTCAAGTCGTTCCTCTTCCTGTCCAGTTCTCTGCTGTGTCCCAGGAGTGCAGTGGAGGATGGCCCAAGTCCTTGGGCTTTGCACCCGCATGGGAGACCAGCAGAAGCACCTGGCTCCTGGCTTTGAATCAGCGCAGTGCGCCAGCCGCAGCAGCCATTGTGGGGTGAACCAATGGAAAAGGAAGACCTTTGTCTCTCTCTCTCACTGTCCACTCTGCCTGTCAAAAAAAAAAAAAAAAAAAAAAAAAAAAAGGTAGAATTGGTCATGATAACATGAACAGCAAATGAGAATTTTAAGAAGACATCTATTAAAAGGAAAACAAAGGGCCGGCACTGTGGCTCAGTGGGTTAATCCTCTGCCTGCAGCCGGCATCCCATATGGGCACCAGTTCTAGTCCCGACTGCTCCTCTTCCAATCCAGCTCTCTGCTATGGCCTGGGGTAAAGTCCTTGGACCCCTGAGCCCACGTGGGAAACCTGGAAGAAACTCCTGGCTCCTGGCTTTGGATTGGCGCAGCTCCAGCCGTTGCGGCCATTTGGGGAGAGAACCAGCGGATGGAGGACCTTTCTCTCTGTCTCTCTCTCTCACTGTCTGTAACTCTGCAAATCAACTCAAAAGCCAAACCAAAAAAAAAAAAAAAAAAAATACATGTAGAACATCTAAAATAGCCATTTAATAACTGAAATTAATGGATCACATAAGCATAAATGCACTACCAGTAAGCAAAGATATTAATATGAAGTCTGAAGTCCAAGGAATGACAGGGAAGAAAAACATGAGATTTTAAGATTAAAAATTAGAATATCAAACACATTTTTGGAAATTTGTGGAAGGAGAAAATAGAATACTAGAAAAATAAAATTAGAAGCAATAATATTTGAAAATTTTCAAAACTAAAAATACGAATTTCCTGAGATTCAGACATCTCTACAAAATCCAAATGAGCAGGAAATAATGGACACACGTGGTATAAGTACAAAAACAAAAAAAGAGAAAAGACAGATCATCAACCAATAGTCAACATCTAGTCTCACAGACAATCTAAAAACAGGAACCAGATATAGTGAAACACTCTTTTCAATTTTCCTAAAGAATAACTTAGGATTTACATCTAAGAGCAGGGAAAAATACAGATATGTTAGATGAAAGCAAGCTGGTTTCACTTCAGAACACTGACATTGTGGCTTAGTGGATGGAACTGTTGCTTGAGATGCATGCATCTCATGTTGCAGATTAGGTTCCATTCCAGCTACTCTGCCTCCCAGACAGCTTCCTGCTAGTGCATTCTGGGAGGGAGCAAATAATGGCTCAAGTGCTGCTACTCACTTGGGAGTCTTGGTTGGAACTCTGGGCTCCTTTTTGGCATCTGCCTGACTCTCCACTGACTTTTTCAGGCATTTGGGGAGTGAATCAGCAGATGAAAAATTCTCTCTCTGCTTCTGACTCTCTACCTCTCAAGAAAATAAATAAGTACACATGTTTTAAAAAATATTCATCTATTTATTTATTTATTTGAAAGAGTTATAGAGAGAGGGAGAGAAATCTTCCATCCACTGGCTTATGTTCACAAAAGCTACAATGGCCAGGCATGGGCCAGGCTTGAGGAGCCAGGAATTTCCTCCGGGTCTCCCACTTAGGTGGCAGGGACCCAAGTACTTGGAGCATCCTCCACTGTTTTCCTAGGCATAGTAGCAGGGAGCTGGATTGGAAGTGGAGCAGTCAGTTTTCAAATCGGTGCCCATATGGCATGCCAGTGGCCAGGTGGCAGCTTTACCTGCTGTTCCTGAACCTGGAACACTAAGTAAGAAATAAGAGAAAGAGAGAGAGAGACAGAGAAAGAGACAGAGAGAGAGACTGTATGTTTAACATCAACAGACTCTCATTAAAAAATTTTTAAAGGCAGTACTTCAATAAAAAAAATTTAAGGTGGAAAGTTTGAGAAGAAAGAGACTAATATATAAATATATTGGTAAATGTCAGTAAATCAATACTAACATTGACACAAACAAGTGATTTAACAGTGGCATTAAAATGTTCTAGAGAAAAAAAAAACTTAAATACCAGGGCAAAGGACATATAATATAGAAGGAATGTTCAGGTTAAACAATTATGTTATCCTTTTGTTATTGAGTGAGTGGAGTATAAATAATTATTAACCTTAAACTTAAGTCAACATACCTGTTAAAATGCCAAGGATAACCCCTGAAAAATATGAGGATTTTCTATTTTATTAATTTTGAATAGTATTAAAGATGACAATTTTATCAGTGTTGACTGGAAAGACAGAATGCAAGAGAAAGGAGCTCACCCATACTCAGGCCTGTAGGAGATTTACTACTGTTAATTGCTCTAAGGAGGATTCATTACTTACACTATTTGAACAAGGTTAGTGAGATTGGCATTCTAACTCTGTGTTCTATTATGAAGGAAATACACTTGTTAATATGCCAGGGATAACCACTAAGGAATAGAAAGAATTTTCTCTGCACTGCTTGCTGGAGAAAAGAATTTGTTTTCATTGGCAGCAGCTCCTGGGCCATAGCTTTCCCTTTTTGGTCATTTCAGCAGTCACTGGAGAGCAAAGATAATTCCAATCTTAGAATTTAATTGCTTTCAGAATCTCACAGCCTATTATTTGGTGGAAAATTCTACTTTTCAAGTATAGCCATAGACAAAAAAGTAGGGAATATTTAGCTACTTGGAGTTATCTATGTAATAAAGAATTCAAGTTATTAGAAGTTAATAAGTTATTCAAGTTATGAATTGTTTTTAGACTTAAGCATTGGATTCCTTGTTGTGTTTTGTGGGAGACTGGAGTTATAAAACCACCAAGCACACCTATCCATGTTTCCTGATTATTTTCATCGAGGAACAGAAATAGTAAGGTCTCAAATCTTCTGATTTCAAAATTACTGAATTGGGACATCAATGTTTTTCCTTCTGAATAAGAAAGATACAGGAAAAAAAGTGTGAAAGATAATGTTCTGAAAATTAATGGGTTGAAACCAAATCACTTTCAAATCTAATGACAATATTATTTTTCGTTAAACTTTGCAAATTCTTTTTCTCGTTCTCCCACCCTAAGAAAGCCTACAAGTAATTCATATTTCCTGGTGTGGAGATCAGCTTGCTAAACTGCTTCAATGATTAAGAGAGGTAGAGTGTATTTTCGGAGAGTCTACCAATTTTATGGACTTTATTATGATTAGATCTGGTAGGACTGGTTTGTCTTCCAAACTATCATAAGCTCCATTGTTGTTGGATCATTTCGGATGATGAAGGAACAGAAAGCAAAATCAGGGCCTGGCAAACTTGGACATTAGTAAACAGGATCTATTAAAGAAGTGCTGACCTTTGGTGCCCATGGAAGTAACTCCACTGTACAATTCTGATTTATAGGTTGCTGAACAAATATTTGGTATAGCTGCAGAAATAGTCATCCCACGTGTTCATAAAGTTCTTTTCTTTGAGGATATTTTTCCCTTAGTCATTAGCTTTTACCTACCAGCCTTTCTACAGAGGAAAGAAAGCCACAAATGCTGACAGAGCACAAAAACAGGGACAAGTTAAAAATAAAGGTTCTTGAAATACCTAGAAGCATGTGACACCCAGAATTCTGGGCTAGATATAATTCTAAATGAATTAGGTTCTCATCAAGGAAGTCGTCTTACAAAAATATATGTGACAATTTCACACACAGCTAACAAGAGAAGGAAAAAGGATGAGGGGAAGGCAAACTGCCCTTTGGCGAGCAGCCAGGCCTCATTGCAGTGAACCTGTGTAGCAGCCAAAAGCAATGCAGTAATAATTAATGTGGACAATTTTACTGGGGAAAAATGGTTATCTTTATGCTGTAGAGGTGTGGGACACTACAAAAGAGAGAACTACCTTTTGCTTCTCTCATAAAATTTTAAAATAAAAGTATAAAAATAGGTGCTTGAGTTCTGTTTATTTTGGCATTCTGAACACATATAGAGGGCCTTGATCTGAGATTTCTAGAATATTCAAAGCTAATATATTAACATGCACCCGGAAAAGATTGGATTTTTATGTCTAAGAGTTTTCCTAGTAAATTTATTCAGTGTTATGAAGCTACTTCAAAAAGTTCACATAAAATGAAATAAACAATGTTTATTTCAGTGCAACAAAATTGAAACCCTTACAATTTTTTTCATAAAATGTATTTCTATGACCTCTCAGGTGCACAGATTTCAAAAAATTTTTGCACCAAAACTTATTTTAATTCTACTTTCCACAGTTTTGTCATGCCTCTTAGATTTTCTGTCCATTGGTCATTGGTTCACTCCCCCAATGGCCACAATGGCTGGAGTTGGGCGAGGTGGAAATTACAGATTTCTGGAACTTCATCCAGTTCCCCTACAAGGGTGCAGGGACCCAAAAATTGGGCCATCTTCTTCTGCTTTCCAAAGCTCATTAGTAGGAAACTGGGTCAGAAGTGGAGCAGCTAGGTATTAAGTAGTACCCAAATGAGATGCTGGCATCGAAGGCAGAGGCTTAAGCAGCTGTCCCACGATGTGGATGATGAACTTGCTTTGTTTTTTTTTTTTTTTTCTCGCTTTTTTTTTTCCGAATTATGGATCTGCAGTGGTATTGATTATGTTTTATAACAAAGAAATGATGCTTTTTTAATCACTTGTTGATTTTGGTGAATTCTTTATTTAGTGGAGGATTATAAAGTAAATTGAAAATATGTCACAAAAGTTAAAAGAAAAATAAGAACGGAAGGAGAAGGAAGGTTGGGAGGGAGGGTGAGAAGCATCAAATTGTATATTTGAAATATATGCAATCTATTCCCTTTATATAAATAAATAAATAACAGACAAGAAAAAATAGTAATTTCATTATGGCAAGATTTTCATCAAAATGACATATAAGAGTTCTTTTTTGGTGTTTTTTTTAAGTAAATATAAATTTAAAGTACAACTTTTGAATTGTTGAGGCTTTTTCCCTCATAACCTCCCTCCCACCTATAACCATCCCATCTCCCACTCCCTCTCCCATCCCATTCTTTGTCAGGATTCATTTTCCTTTTTTTTCTATTTTTTTTTTTTTTACATGCAGAGTTAGACAGTGAGAGAGAAGGAGAGGAAGAGAGGGAGAGGGGGAAGAGGAAGAGAGAGAGAGAGAGAGAGAAAGGTCTACTGGCTATGGCCAGTGTGTTGTGGCCAGCGCGCTGCGCTGATCCGAAGCCAGGAGCCAGGTGCTTCCTCCTGATCTCCCATGCGGGTGCAGGGCCATGGGACCTGGGCCATCCTCCAATGCGCTCCCAGGCCACAGCAGAGAGCTGGACTGGAAGAGGTGTAACCAGGACAGAATCTGGTGCCCCAATGGGCCAGTGCTGCAGGAGGAAGATTAGCCTAGTGAGCCCTGGCGCTGGCCAGGATTCATTTTCAATTATCTTTATACACAGAAGATCAATTTAGTACATACTAAGTAAAGATTTCAACAGACTGCACCCACACAGCCACACAAAATATAGAGTACTGTTTGAGTAGTAGTTTTACCATTAATTCTCATAGTACAACAAATTAAGGACAGAGATCCTACATGTGGATCAGGTGCACAGTGACTCCCGTTGTTGATTTAACAATTGACACTCTTATTTATGACATCAGTAATCACCCAAGGCTCTTGTCAGGAGCTGCCAAGGCTATGGAAGCCTCTTGAGTCCACCAACTCTGATCTTATTTAGACAAGGCCATATCAAATTGGAAGTTCCTTCCTCCCTTCAGAGAAAGGTACCTCCTTCTTTGAAGGCCCTTTCTTTCTGCTGCAATCTCATTCACCAGGATCTTTCATTCAGGTCATTTTTGCCACAGTGTCTTGGCTTTCCACGCCTGTGATATTCTCATATGCCTATTAGCCAGATCCGAATGCCTTAAAGGCTGATTCTGGCCAGAGTGCTGTTTAGGGCATTTGCCATTCTATGAGTCTGCTGTGTATCCTGCTTCCCCCATAGGAGCATTCTCTCCCTTTTAATTATATCCTTCATTATTTGCAGACACTAGTCTTATTTGGGTAATCTCTTGGACACTTAATCTATCTTTTTGATCAATTATGTACTTAAACTGATCACTTTAACAAGTAAGATGGCATTGGTACATGCCTCCTTGATGAGATTGAATTGGAATCCCCTGACACATTTCTAGCTGTACCATTGGAGGTAATTCCCAGTGAGCATGTGCTGAACTGTATATCTCCTCCCTCTTTTATTCCCACTACTCTCATATTTAACAGAGATCACCTTCAGTTAATTTTAAATGCCTCAGAATAATTGTGTATTAATTAAAGAGTTCAACCAATGGTATTAAGTAAAATGAACAAACAAAAATACTAAAAGGAATAAAATAGTAAGTTGTTCCTCAACAGTCAAGACAAGGGCTGATCAGGTCATTGTTTCTCATAGTGTCCATTTCACTTCAACAAGTTTCCTTTTAGGTGCTCAGTCAGTTGTTGTCAACCAGGGAGAACATATGATATTTGTCCCTTTGGGACTGGCTTATTTCACTCAGAATGATGTTTTCCAGATTCCTCCATTTTGTTGCAAATGACCAGATTTCATCTTTTTACTGCTGTATAGTATTCTATAGAGTACATATCCCATAATTTCTTTATCCAGTCTACTGTTGATGGGCATTTAGGTTGATTCCATGATTTAGCTATTGTGAATTGTGCTGCAACAAACACTGAGGTACAGACAGCACTTTTTTTTCCAGTTTAATTTCTTTTGGGTAAATTCCAAGGAGTTGTATGTCTGGGTTGTATGGTAGGGTTATATTCAGGTTTCTGAGGATTCTCCAAACTGTCTTTCACAGTGGCTTTATCAGTTTGTTTTGTTGCTGTGGAGTTTCTTGATCATTTTATAGATTCTAGGTGTTGATCTTTTATCAGTTGTGTAGTTTACAAATAATTTCTCCTATTCTGTTGGTTGCCTCTTCATTTTCCTGACTGTTTCTTTTCCTGTCAAGAAATTTCTCAATTTGAGGCAATCCCAATTGTTCATTTTACTTTTGACTACCTGTGCCTCTGGGTTCTTCTCCAGGAATTCTTTGCTTATTCCAATGTCTTGAAGGGTTTCCTCTAGGTTCTCAATTAATTTGATGGTATCATGGCATAGATTTAGATCTTTAATCCATGTTGAGTGGATTTTTGTATATGGTGTAAGAAAGGGGTCCTGTTTCATACTTTGACATGTGGACATCCATTTTTTCCCAGCACCAATTGTTGAAGAGGCTGTCCCTGTTATAGGAGTTGGTTTTAGCTCCTTTGTCGAATATGAGTTGGTTATAGATGTTTGGATTGATTTCTGGTGTTTCTATTCTGTTCCATTGCTCTATCCATCTGTATTTGTACCAGTACCAGGCTGTTTTGATTATAACTGCCCCGTATTATGTCTTCTAGTCTGGAATTGTTATACCTCTAGCTTTATTTTTGTTGTAAAGGATAGCTTTAGCTATTTGTGGTCTCCTGTTTCTCCATATGAATTTCAGCATCATTTTTTCTAGGTCTGTGAAGAATATCTTTACTATTTTGACTGGAATCACATTGAACCTGTAAATTGCTTTCGGGAGAATGGATATTTTGATGATATTGATTTTTCCAATCCATGAACATGGAAGTTTTTTTTATTTTTTTGTGTCTTCTTCTATTTCATTCTTTAATGTTTTGTAATTTTCATCATAGAGGTCTTTGACATCCTTGGTTAAATTTTTCTCAAGGTACCTGATTGTTTTTGTGGCTATTGTGAATGGGATTGATCTTAGAAGGTTTTCCTCAGCCATGGCATTGTCTGTGTATACAAAGACTGTTGATTTTAGAGCATTGACTGTGTATCCTGCTACTTTACCAAACTCTTCTATGAGTTCCAATAGTCTCTTAGAGGAGTTTTTTGGATCCCCTATACATAGGATCATTTCATCTGCAATAGGGATGGTTTGACTTCCTCCTTTCCCATTTGTATCCCTTTAATTTCTTTTTCTTGTCTAATGGCTCTGGCTAAAACGTCCAGAACTATATTGAATAGCAGTGTTGAGAGTGGGCATCCCTGTCAGGTACCAGATCTCAGTGGAAATGCCTCCAACTTTTCCCCATTCAATATAATGCTGGCCATGGGTTTATCATAAATTGCCTTAATTGTGTTGAGAAATATTGCTTCTAACCCTAATTTGCTGAGAGTTTTCACCATGAAAGGTGTTGTATTTTGTCAAATGCTTTCTCTGCATCTATTGAGATTATCATATGATTTTTGTTTCTCAATTTGTTAATGTGATGTATTATATTGATTGACTTTTGAATATTGAAGCATCCCTGCATACCAGGGATAAATCCCACTTGGTCTGGGTGAATGATCTTTCTGTTGTGCAGTTGGATTTGGTTTGCCAGAATTTTGTTGAGTATTTTTGCATCTATGTTCATCACGGAGAGAGGTCTATAGTTTTCTTTCTCTGTTGTGTCCCTCCGGGCTTAGGAATTAAGGTGATGTTGGCTTCATAGATAGAATTTGGGAGGATTCCCACCCTTTCAATTGTTTTGAATAATTTGAGAAGAACTGGGGTTAGTTGTTCTTTAAATGTCTGGTAGAATTCAGCGGTGAAGCCATCTGGTCCTGGGCTCTTCTTCTTCGGTAGTGCGTTTATTACTGATTCAATTTCTTTCATTGTTATGGGTCTGTTTAGGTCTTCTATACCTTCATGGCTCAGTTTAGGAAGGTTGTATGTGTCCAGGAATCTATCCATTTCTTCCAGGATCCCCAATTTTTAGCATACATCTCTTTGTAGTGGTTTCTGATGATTCTTTTTATTTCTGTTGTTACATTTCCATTACTATCTTTGATTTTACAGATTTGGATCTTCTCCTTTTTTTTTTTTTTTGGTTAGTTATGCCAATGGTGTGTCTATTTTGTTTATTTTTTCCAGTTTCTTGATGTAGGCACCAATTGATACAAACTTTCCTCTTAGAACTGCTTTTGCTGTATCCCACAAGTTTTGATAAGCTGTATTGTCATTTTCATTTGTTTCTAGAAATTTTTTGATTTCTCTTTTGATTTCTTCTATGATCCACTGTTCATTCAGAATCATGTTGTTCATTCTCCATGTGTTTGCATATGATGCAGATATTCTTGAGTTATTGATTTTGAGTTTCTTTGCATTATGGTCTGAGAAAATGCGTGGTATAATTTCAATATTTTTTTTGTATTTTCTGAGGCTCCCTTTATGGCCTAACATATGGTCAATCCTAGAGTATGTTCCATGTACTAGGGAGAAATATGTGAACTCTGTGGCTGTGGGGTGCAAGGCTCTGAAGATATCTACTAGGTCTATTTGGTCAATAGCATCAATTAGCTATGTTATTTCCTTGTTGGTTTTCTGTCTGGTTTATCTGTCCATTGGTAAAAGTGGGGTATTGAAGTCCCCTCCTTCTACTGTATTTGAGTCTATATCTCCTTTAAGTACTTTAGTAATTCCTTCAAGTAGCCAGGTGCCCTGTAATTAGGCGCATGTACATTTATAATAGTAATGTCTTCCTGTTGGATTGATCCTTTAATCATTACATAATGTCCTTCTTTGTCTCTTTTAGAATTTTTTGTGTTAAAGTCTATTTTGTCTGATACTAGGATGGCCACACCAGCTCTTTTTTGATTTTTGTTAGCTTGAAATATCTTTTTCCATCCTTTCACTCTCAGTCTGTGTGCATCTTTGCCGATAAGGTGTGTTCCCTGAAGGCAGCATATAGATGGATTTTCTTTTTTAATCCAATCAGCTAGCCTGTGTCTCTTGATTGTAGAGTTGAGGCCATTTACATTCAGTGTGACTATTGTTAAATACTGTCAAATTTCCAGTCATGTTTCCTTAAAAGGGCTGTTATGTATTTCGAGATTTGATTGTAGTTTAGTTGGGTCATTTCTGAATTCGTATTTTTGTGTAGTGAAGTTCTTGTTTTTGTATTTCTGTGTGTGCAGCATGTCTTTGAGCAGTGTTGTAGGGCTGGACACGAGGATACAAAGATACAAATTCTTTCAACTTTCTTTTTGTAGTGGAAGATCTTTATTTCTCTTTCATTCATAAATGACAGCTTTGCAGGTTATAGTATTCTAGGTTGGCATTGTTTATCTTTTAAAACTTAGAATATATCATGCCATTGTTTCCTTGCCTGTAGTGATTATGATGAGAAGTCTGGGGTGAATCTGATTGAATTACCCTTGAATGTGTTTTGTTGTTTCTCTCTGGCACATTTCAGGATTTGTTCTTTGTATTTCACTGAGCTGAGTGTTGCCACAATGTGTTGTGATGGATTTCTTTTCTGGTCTAATTTGTTGGGGCTCCTGTGCATTTGTTGAATTTGGTTGTTTCTGTCAATCTGTCTATGTTGGAAGTTTTCTGATATTATATCATTGACAATGCCTTCCAATCCACTCTCTTTCCACACCCTCAGGGACTCTTATTATCTGGACATTACATTGAATTTTGTTGGTCTCCAAGCATATTTTTTAATTTTCTAATTTCCTCTTCCTGTGTTTGATCTGACTGTATTATTTTTGGAAGTTTGTCTTCAAGTTCTGATATTCGCTCTTCTATTTCATCTGTTCAATTTCTGAGGGATTCCACAGTGTTTTTCATATGGTCAATTGAGTTTTTCATTTCCAGTGTTTAATTCTGGCTTCTCTTTAGGATCTCTAATCCTTGGGCATGCTTTTGGTTCAGATTTTGAATCTGTTTCTCATTACTTCTAAGTAATCTGATTATTAATTTTCTGAATTATTTTTCTGACATGTCTTCAAATTCTTCTTCTTCAGCCTCTATTATGGATGGTTTAGCCTGCTCCATTGGCGAGTTCATAGGTTCTTCTATATTCTTATTCTGGATTTTTTCTTTGTTCTTCAGCATTTCTGTTTGGCTTAATTTTAAGGTTGCTTTCCCTCTGCTATGGGCTGCTATGGGTCTGTGCTGATAGCCAGTGTAATCATGCAGCTCCACCTTCTAGCATTTGTTTATTTCTGGTAACCTGAGTAGGCTGGTACCAGGGCTTTGAGGTACCAAGCTCTACCCCTTGGGGCCAGTTTCCCTGTTCCTTTGTTTGCCCTAAAGTGCCTGGGCCTCTGTTTTTCAGCCTCCATCACTGTGCCCTCTGTGCAATGAGTTGGGAGCTGCTCCAAACCGCTGTGGTCCCTGCCACTGAAGTTCGAGCATTTGGGAGGCAAAAGCAAGCCCACCCTCTTTCACACCCAAATGTAAACAAACAAGAAAGCTGCTCTCCGCCCGATGCAGCTCTGGTTGGGGGGGGCGGGGAAACTGAGGGATCATGGTGTGTTCAATCTTTCAGTTCATCCCCCTGGATCACACCCTCTTCCCACAGGCACTATCCACTTTGTTTTGATTTCCTTCCCCACTCAACCGTGTATGTGTCTCACCTGTCCGTCCTAGGGTGGGTCACAGGTGGCAAAGGCAGTGGCAGCGGAGGTGGTAGAAGCAGCAGCAGCAATTGTCCTCCCACTGGTTCTTTGTTCTGTTTTCTTTCTACAGTTCTGGGCACCTCTACCTGCCCCAGGGTGGACCCTGGCACTCTCTGGCGTGCTCCCGTGTCACTTTACATTAAACTTTTGTGGTTCCATCGCCTGACTGTGCCCTCTATTCATCAATTTCTCTCTGTGCAACTCAGCACACCTGCATAAGATCTCTTGTTACTACAAGCTCAGTAACAGAATGTATTTTGAAGCACTCAATTTTTTGCTAAAACTAGTAGATCTGAAATGTTATCATAGGGGTAATTTCATTTTGTGCAAGGTATTTTTCTAATTCTGGATGAAGTTGAGCATCTTTTAATAATTCCACATGCAATTTGTATAATTTTGGTGAGAAATTTTTGTTCTTGTCATTTACTTATTTTCTTTTAAATCTTTTATCCTTTTTTAAGAGTCCTTCATATATTTGGAGTATCATATATTAACCTGCAGTAAATAATGTAGATATTTCTCTAATTTTCTGAAACTTGTCTTTTTTGATTTTTTTCATAGTGATTTATTGAAATGAAATCAGCAACTTTTTATTTGCTTTTCAATTTTGAATCATAATTAATTTGCAAGATAATACCATGAGAGGTTTCTATGCAAGTATGCACTGCGTAATGTCCAAGTGAGGTAGACATATATACCTCCTCAGATATTTATCTGTTCTTTTTGGTGAAAACATTAAAAATACTGTATTTTAGTTTTTTATAAGATAAATATACAGTATATTACCATTATCTAAGATCACCATACTGTACAATAGAAAACCAGGATTTTTACTCCTGTCAAACTGTAACTTAAACCCATTAACCAACTTTTATTCAATCATCCCTCCTCAGTACTTTCCCCAGCCTTTGGTAGCCACCATTAGACTATTAACTTCTAGGAGATCAATTGCTTGAGATTACAAATGTGAGTAACAGATCATAACATATATGGAATTTAATCTCATATGCATAATAACTTCTCTTACTATTGTTAAAAGAAATATTCAGATTTTATATATTAAACATGAGCAAGGAAAAGTTTCAAAAACCAGGGACTATTCCAGATAAAAGATGGTTTAGAATGCACCCTCTTCATTTGTACAAGTTAAATCTAGAGCCAGGGAAAAGGAAGTGACATACAGAAACAATCTGATCAACTGCCATCAGCATGTGCCTTTACGGGTGTGGTCTAATTAGTTGGGATCCAACTGCTGTGATTGGCTGATACTTTATTACTTCATCATGAGGATATTCTCCTAGGACAAGATGAATTTACAAATCAAGGTAGGGTACAGTTCACTATGTTCAGAAACTGCTTTAGAACAAACTTTAACAACAATAGTGAAGATAGATTTAGAACAAATTTATTTCAGTTTAACATTATAACTGAAAAAAATTTCAAAGTACAAAATAGTCACTTAAGCCAAATTTCTTCTTGATAAATATTTGGTAAATATAGATACTCCTGTCATTTTGTAAAGGTCTCCAGTTTCTTTAATTTACTTCTCAATTTGAAAGAGAAAAATGAGCAAATGAGTTATAGTAATGACTGAATACCTTTCAAGTGTTTAATTACTTAGATTTCTGTTATTAATCAAAATCACATACTTTTTCAGATGTCTTTAATACTTACAGAAGATTAGAGATTTTCATGTCAGAATCCCTCACATTTGTCCATTCTCATGAGGAAACCCCATTATCTTTGGATGGGGATGCTACTATTGTATGTGCCTAGACCCTTAATTGAAGGAGGTTATTTTGTTCCCTAGTAATGGGGTAAATAACGTACCATAGAAACACTTGCATGAATATATGTACAACATATTGGAGAAAAAAATGAAACAGGAATTAAGAGACTGTAGATATATTGTGATTCAATCATTAATTACATCTTAAGAATCTGAGTAATTAGTTTCTGATTTATAATGTGCACATTTGCCATCTGAGAGTTGTGATTGATTAACTACCTTCCAAATTGGATAATTCATGATTCTGTGATTTCCAGGCCTCCTCAATCAACTCAACTCTCCTCAATCAGCTTATCTTCTCACAAGTCCATCCTTAATGCTATCTGAACTGCCTCAACTACCCATTCTTCTGAATTCATAAGTTCAATTCACTTCTGTAATACAACTCTTCCTTTGACTCATTCATAAGGCCATAAAATACTTGGATAATGGACACAAATTACTGTATTCCACAGCAGTTCATATTTTGCTAATGGCTTGTATCAAATGATGCATTAGTCCATTCAGGATGCTATAAAACTTACTATGATTTGTATGTCTTTTATGTAAAACAAGTTATTTCTCACAATTCTGGAGGCTAGCAAATTCAAGATCAAGTTAGCGTGAATGCCCATTTTGTCAAAGCTGATGACTTCTCTCTGTACCCTATCATTCTTACTATCACTGGAAGTCATTACTCAGAAAAATGCCATAATGGATTACCTTAATTATCTTCAGGTCTGGAAATCCCTACTAAATCTGGATAGGTTAATTATTGCCAGTGCTGGTGCTGTGGCGTAATGGGTAGTGCGACCACCTGCAGTGCTGGGGTCCCATATGGGCACTATTTTGAGTCCTGGCTACTCCTCTTCTGATCCAGCTCTCTGCTATGTCCTGGGAAAGCAGTAGAAGATGGCACAAGTCCTTGCACCTCTGCACCTGCATGGGAGACCCAGAAGAAATACTTGGCTCCTGGCATCAGATTGGCGCAGCTCTGGCCATTGCAGCCATCTGAGGATGGAATCAGATGATGGAAGACCTCTCTCTTTCTGTCTCTTCCTCTGGCTCTGCCTCTCGGTAACTCTGACTTTCAAGTAAACAAGTAAAATCCTAAAAAAAATTGCCACCAATCTTATATGTTTCCTTAAAATACAGTGGCACTAGTAATCATTGCACTTCCTAAAATAGCTCCCATAGTGGAGCTTTCCCTTTGTCCCAAGAAGCTTCCTGGTCATTCTTGCCACTGGGTCAAAATGATCCTTCTTTTTGTATTAATCTATACTCAGCCATAAGCTGGGACAAAAGCCCACCAAAGTAAAATCTAAACAACAATACTTGGTTTCTAGTTGCATCAGTTTTGTTTCAAATGATAGGATTTCATTCTGTTTTGTGGTTGAGTAGCATTCCATACTCTACATATACCATAATTTCTTTATCCAGTCATCAGTTGATTTATATATGGGATGGTTATATATCTTAGCTATTGTGAATTGAGATGCAATAAACCTTGGGGTACAGATAGCTCTTTCATATGTTGCTATACTTGAAACCATTATACTTAGTTAAACAAGCCAGTCCCAAAAATACAATATGTTTTCCCTGATCTGAGGCAACTAATAGAGTACAATAATGTAATGAATAGAAGTGAAATGAACATTTTGAGATTCGATGATGGTTTAAAGTCCTTGTCTCTACTGTTGAGGAACAGTGTTTTTTTCTTCTTACTATTTGTTGAACTCTTTACTTAGTGTAGTGTTAACCTTATGAGTATAAAGTAAACTGAAAATAGATTTCTGTAAAAATTAAGAGAGGGAATAAGAGACGAAGGAGGAGGAAGTGAGGGAGTGTGGGTGGAGGGAGGGTAGGGATAGAAAATATCACTATGTTCCTAAATCTATACTTATGAAATACATGAAATTTGTTCATCTTAAATTTAAAAAAGAAAAAAACAAATAATATTTGGGTGAGTATATTACACCATTACACCAATTATCGAAAGGCAGCTTTTTGTAATTTTATCATAAAATAGAGTAATTGAAAAATAATTTAACCAGATGAAAAGTAATGCTCTTTTTATTTATTTTTTTTTTATTTTTATTTTTTTGACAGGCAGAGTTAGACACTGAGAGGGAGAGACAGAGAGAAAGGTCTTCCTTCCATTGGTTCACTCCCCTAATGGCCACCACGGCCAGCGCTGCGCCCATCCGAAGCCAGGAGCTGGGTGCTTCCTCCCGGTCTCCCATGCGGGTGAGGGACCCAAGCACTTGGTCCTCCCGGGCCACAGCAGAGAGCTGGATTGTAAGAGGAGCAACCAGGACTAGTACCTGGCATCCCAACTAGGACCAGAACCTGGGGTGCTGGCGCCGCAGGCGGAGGATTAGCCAGCCGAGCCACAGCGTCAGCCCAAGTAATGCTCTTTAAATCCAAACAAATTGTCTTCATTGAAACACATATGTCGTTGTTACCCAAGAGAAAGAAAACTTAAAAACCATATAATATGCTTAAATGGAGCTCTGGTTCTGGCAATTTAAGCAGATGCCTCCATCATTACTCTCCAGACGTATTTTTGGTATAGTGCAGCCTGAAAACGTCAAATTTCTATTTTCATTTGCTTTGCCCTTCAATTCTCAATTCAGTAGAATACTACTAACAAAAAAAAGCTAGGATTTATCATATACTTGTTTAGCATGTTAAATGTGACTTGCTTTTCAGTAAAATCTGATTTGTATGTATCACACCTCTGTAAGACTATTCCCTATTTTTATTTGTATATGTATTTGTAAAGGTTTTCATATGCATAAATATATATATATATTACATATCTATATGTGTCTATATTGAGCTCTATTCCTATGAAAGAGGTTTTATATTTAGGAATATAGCTTTCTGGTAACAAGAATCATACAAGAGCCGGTGCCATGGCTCACTTGGTTAATCCTCCACCTGTGGCGCCGGCATCCCATATGGGCACTGGGTTCTAATCCTGGTTGCTCCTCTTCCAGTCCAGCTCTCTGCTGTGGCCCAGGAAGGCAGTGGAGGATGGCCCAGATGCTTGGGTCCCTGTACCTGCATGGGAGACCAGGAGGAAGCACCTGGCTCCTGAATTCGAATCAGCATAGCTCAGGCAGTAGCAGCCATTTTGGGGGGTGAACTGATGAAAGATAGACCTTTTTCTCTGTCTCTCTCTATCACTGTATAACTCTTTGTCAAATAAATAAAAAAAAAGAATCATACAAAAATTCTTCAAGAAGTTCCCTTTTTATAACCATATCAGATCAGCTTAATAGCAAGACAAGGGACTTTCAGAAGCAGCTTCAATTTCAGCACAGGATATCTAACAATAAAAGTCATGGTGCAATTGTAGCAGAGAAGAGAGAGAAGCCAAGTACCCACTTAGCACACTTATTTAGGGTTGATTCAACTAAAAAAAATCATATGGTAAAGACATATTTATTATTGGCAGTAGTAATCATTTTACATTTACATTTACAGAGTTAAGAGTAATATCTCTTATTTTCAAAGATAGATGTTTAAATGAAATACTTTAATTTCAATGTGGGATTAAATAAGTGATGCTTGCAGAAGCATAAATGATGCTCATCAGCCATATTTGCTCTCTAGAGGGTAAACAACAGTCCAGGTCTAGGTCTTAGAGATGAAAGACAACTGTAATGAACTTTTTAAAACTTGTTGCCAGGCATTTTATATAAAATACTAGAGGCTAAGAATATGAATCTACTATTTACTTCAAATTTGAACTTATTTTCTTTTATTCCTCCAATATTTTCTCTACTCAAATACAAATGAATCATTTCATTAAACTCAATCAAGATATAAAAATAAAACATGAATGATACAAAACATGAGCTAGAATTTGTTTCTTTAGTTAAGCCAAGTATAATATAGTAGATCATTTGGTAGACTTGGCATTCCCAAGTTCTTATTCAAGGTGTACCAGTTTATGTGATTTGTATATGTTGCTTAATTCTTTTTAAGTCCTATATGCTCATCTGCTCTTTTCAAGGAAATGAGGTTCGAGCCTTAAGACACCAATAAATGGCTTGTATTGCTCTGTGCTATATCAAAGTAACAAAGTAATTAATTTGTACCAGGAAAAGAATTGAGATCTTAAGGAGAATGAGGTAAGACCCAATTAATGAGATTGCTATGGATTAGTGGACACAAAGATTTACAAGAGGTAGAATATCTGTGTCCATAAACTGTGTCCATCACTTAATTCTTTTATTTGAATAGTCAACATAGCCCTTTTAAGATTTGAGTTTTCAATATACAAAATGGAGGAATCTGTCCATGCCACTAAAGAGTGGTCAAGAAAATTAAATTGGATAAAATGTCATTTTTTGCAAACTATAGAATATTATGGTAATATTAGAAGCATTAAGAATTATAACAGATAGAAATATACATCTTTTTCTAAGACATTTAGTGCTATATTAAGCAAGCAAGTCAATATTAACATCTTAAATTACTTAAATCAAATTACTTAAATTATTCTTGCTAAAATGCAAGAATGTTATCCATAAACAATAGAAAACATGTTAGCAACTTCAGTAAATACTTGAATGAAGATGACTTGAAAATCCTGATTTCATCTTCCAGGTGTGTTCATGTGAACTTTAGAATGCTCATTGAGTAATGACTGATATAATTTAGCATAATAGCATATCTAATTTCTGAGGTTCATATTCAGTTGTTGCATCAACATTTGCATTAAGAAGTACTTTGTAATTAAATGAATTTAATTTTAGCAAAATAGTTCAAGGATCCCTAGTTTACTAATAACTTTCAAATCAACCAGATAAAGGTAATAGGACCTTATTGTGTCTGATACTGATGAAATAATTTTAAAGAAACAACCAGCTAACTGATAACAATTTTATCTTTTAAAATTTTTATTATTTTCATTTTATTTGAAATGTAAAGAGTATAAAAGACAGAGTATGGAAACAATGACAGATGAGAGAGATCTTCCACCTTCTCGTTTGCTCCTCATATACCCACAATAGCCAGGGCTGCCCAGACTTATCTTGAGAGCCAGGAATTAAACCTAGGTCTTCCACATGGGTGCTAAGTATCCAAATGCTTAAACCATCATCTCCTGTCTCCCAGAGTGTATGAAAGCAAGAGATTGGACTGGAAACAGAGGCAGGACGCAAACCCAGGAAGTCTAATATCAGATGATGTCTTCCCAAGCAGCATCTAAACACACTGCAAAATGTCTGCCTCAGCATTTTTAAACTGTGAGAACATGTAAACATTTACATTTAAGGAAACTGAATGGTGACCAAAACATTACAAATATGCAAACCTTAAGTGTAATCTTGAAAGAATAGATACACTTTGATTAAGATCTCCATTTATGTGACTTTTTGCTGAGGAAAACCCAATATCCATATGTCATGCTCTACATGGAACTCAAGAAAAAAGCATTGTCTTATTGGTCTGAGTAGATGGATATTAGTGGATAGAGTTGGAGGTGTAGTCCCAGAAAGGAACAACAGCAAAATAAAAAAAAACACTGTAGAGACTGTATACAATTTCCCATCAACTAATTGGCTGACCCCCAACCTGTACATGGACAGAACAAAACATCATTTGGGAAAACAACATCTCAAAGTCTCAAAGCACTGCCAGGGAGAAAGAATTGAGTTGTAAATGTCATAATTTAAAGAAAATTAACAAAGATCTAAGTGTTTTCACTGAAGAAACATCAGATTGCACCCCAAAACAAGAAGTTTGCCATCACACTCTGGGACAAAGCAAATGACTATAAGAAAGCTTCCAAACTGCATGGTACTTGCATAAATATATACATGTAGATCAATGGTACAGAATAGAGAGCCCAGAAATAAACCCATGCACTTAGAACTAGCTATTTTCTACCAAAGTAGAAATACACATGGGCAAGGACTGTCTTCTCAATAAGTGGTAGTAGGAAAATTGAATTTTGCAAATAGAGGAATAACCCTACACTTTTATGTCACTCTATGCAAAAGCAAACTCAAAATAGATTAATGATTTGAATGTAAAAATCCAGTATGATAAAACATAGGGGAAATCTTTATCTTTATGATATTTTCTGAACAAGGATTTGTGTGTGTGTTGGGGGGAACATTACAACAAAGGAAAAATATACACAAGAGATTACATCCGATGAATAAGCTCTGCATAGCAGAGGAAACAATCAGCAGTGAAGGAGCTATTTACAGAAAAGGAAAAAATATTTGTAAACCAAACATCCAGTAGAGGTTAATTCCTTCAGTACAGAGGAAATAAAAAACTCAACAGATGCCCAAAATTATCTGATTTAAAAATGAGCAAATGATCTGAATTGACATTTCAGAAAAAGAAGACATACAAATAAATGGCCAACAAGTATGAGAAAAAAAATGTCAAACATCAGGGGAATGCAAATCAATATCAGAATAAGAGATCATCTTATACTAGTATCAAAAGGACAAATCTTGACAAATGCTGGCTATGCTGTGATGGAAAGGGAACTCTTATTCACTGTTGTTGTGAATGTAAATTGTACAGTAACTATAGAAAACACTATGGAGATTCCTTAACAAATTAAAATTGACCAACCAGCAATCCCATCACTGTGCATATATTCAGATAATATGAAATTATTATATCAAAGAGTTACCTGTGCTCCTGTGTTTACTTAAGTAATATTCACAAGAGACAAGATATGAAATCAACCTAGATGTCCATTAGTGGATGAGTAGATGAATAAAATGTGATACAGACAAACACACACATAGCATTGATGGATTGGGACTCATAATGTTACATGAAATAAACCATGCACAGAAAGACAAATACTATATTATTTTACTCATGTGTGGAATCTAGAAAAACTGAGCTCATGGAATTAGAGAAGGATAGTGATTATCACTTGACGGGGAGAGTATGGGAGAGTCTATGAAGTGAGATTGGTTAGTGGTTATAAAGTCATAGCCATATGGGGGAGTATAGTCTGATACTCTATTACACATGAGGATAACTGCACTTAGCAATGCTATAGTAGGTAATTTAAAACAGCTACAAGAGGAAGTTTTGAATGTTCTTATCAATGAAGATAATAAATGTTAAATCTAAATATCATGAGTTGATCAATGCATAATATACAAATGTACAAAACATCACACAATACCCAATGAAGATGTATAGTTATTATCTGTGAAAAATAGGAAGCCTAAAAATCATCTTTGACAAGATCAAGTTGACTCTCAGTAACTTACAGCACTCTCCTGAAGAGAGATTTCAGTCTGTAAAATACATGTCAATTTCTTAAAAAAAAAAAAGACAAGTGACAAACAGGAAATACGGTTCACTACACAACCAACCCCACACATGTATGACACAGGTGTTGAAATTAGCCACCAGAGCTTTAAAATATTTATTAAAATATAAATAATAAATAACATTTTGATAAATATGTTAAGAAATTAGAGAAATGATGGGTAATTCAGTGACTCAATGGAAAATTTATAAGAACAATAAGATAATTTAAAATGAATATATAACACTTAAAACGCAATCTCTGAACTCAAAAATTCATTGAATGTAATTTACAAGTAATCAGTAAACATGAAAACATGTCAACAGAAATTATTCAAACTAGCACACAAAGAGAAAATAAAAGGATACATATGAATAAGATCATAATTGCCCATACCATAATATCATATAGTGTAAGATATATGTAATAAGAGTACCAGAAGAAGAAGAAATAAAAAAAATGCAGAAAAATTTGAAGACATATGGGTTGATAAATTTTCGAGTTTGATTTTAAAAAAGAAAATATAGATGTTGGACAGTCAGTGAGTACAAAACAGTATAAATAAATAGGAAATGCACCAAGGTACAAAACATCAATCTACTGATTTATCAAATAGAAATCTTAAACAGAGCTAGAGGAAAAAGAAAAATTGTGTGAATATATAGTAGAATGGTAATTTGAATTACTTGGCTTCCTTTCTGAAACAATGTAAATGAGAAGACAATAAATCAATGAAATAGCACTGTGAATCTTAAAAAATATATATTCAGAAAATATCTTGCCGTGCCGCGGCTCACTAGGCTAATCCTCCCTCTGCGGCGCTGTCACCCGGGTTCTATTTCCAGTTGGGGCGCCGGATTCTGTGCTGGTTGCTCCTCTTCCAATCCAGCTCTCTGCTGTGGCCCAGGAGGGCAGTGGAGAATAGCCCAAGTGCTTGGGCCCTGTACCTGCATTGGGAGACCAGGAGGAAGCTCCTGGCTTCGGATCGGCGCTTGAGGGGTGAACCAACAGAAAAAGGAAGATCTTTCTCTCTATATCTCTCTCTCACTGTCTAACTCTGCCTGTTAAAAAAAAATTGAAAATAAGAAAATATCTTTAAAATTAAAATCAAAAGATATTTTCAGGTAAACAAAACTTGATGAAAGTCATCACAGTAGACATGCATTAAAATATTGCCATTATTGTCTGGGCTTAAAGTGAGTTTGGGGGAACATTCTATCATGGAGAAAACATTAATGAAAATTTAAAAATATAGATATATAGATAAAATATAATATATTTTTCTTTGATTATATACTTAAAAATAGATTGCTTAATCATAAAAACAATGTATCTTCATGTGAAATATTTGTAGAAAGAAAATTTGTGACAACTCAGCACAAACAATATGGGAGATACCAATGGAATTATACTATAACAAGGCTCTTTCATTATATAATTATCTCATTTCAACTAATGGTATGTTATAATTAGTGAAGGATGTACATTAAAATAATTAGAGCTGTTTGGATAAAGATTGTCAAATGAGAACATTTTCTTGCTACAAATTATAAAAGAAATTCAACATTCCTCCCTGTCTTTATATTTTAGCAAGAATAACAATTTAAGGGGCATTTAGTCCTCAGGTTTGAGAAGAAGATATATTGTCTTAAATATGATAGAAAATAAGAAAATTCTTCCTTTTTAAAAAAGATTCTGTTTATTTATTTCAAAGACAGAGTTAGAGAAAGAGAAGGAGAGAGAGAGAGAGAGAGAGAGAGACACCTTTGGTGTGTTGGTTCACTTCTCAAATGGCTTCAGCAGCCAGGGGTGGGCCATGCTGAAGCTAAGACCTAGCATTCCATTTGTGTCTCCCACTTGTGTGGCAGGACCCAAGTATTGGGTCATCTTTCAGGTGAATTAATAGGGAGCTGGATCAGAAGTGGAGCAACCAGGACTTGAACCAAGGCCCATAAGAGATGATGGTGTTACAGATGATGGCTTAATCCACTGAGCCACAAAGATGGCCTCAGAAAACTCTTCTTGTTACTAGATATATCTTAAGAAAGGTATTTGTGTAAATGCATAGAATAACAAGTATAGTGAAATATCTATCACAACCAGTATTCATGTAAGAACTGAGACTTAAGGTACAATTTTCATGTTTTGCAGTCTTCTCTATCAGTGTGTTATTCAGTGAGCAGCCAGAATCTGATCAGAGATAATACAAATAAATCGGGAATGCCACTGACTCATGCCAGCTGTTGCAAGCATCCATATCTTTATTCTCCATTTTTTGAGCTAAAAAAAAACTAAATTTTTATCTGAATTTAGCTACCCTAGTGATGGAGGTCCAACTTTCCTTCAGGGATAAAGTTGTGAAAAACCAGAAATCCACACAGTGTGGTCCCTTGTACCAAGGATTCACTCCCCTCCAGTTTTTGCCTCTGGAAATTTACTGCCTTCAGGGCATTTTAACATTATTTTAATATAGAATTTATTGCTATCTTCAAAGACCTTAAGCCAATAGAAGTTACTCAACATTGACCACATAGAGAAACTGTAGGGTTGATTTTAAGCTTTGCAGGAACAGGTCTACTTGGATTTGCCTGTTGTCTACTGTCAAAGGGAGAATATCCTAATCCCTGAAATGTGACTATCCTAGTTTCGATTTTGTGGTATTCTTTAAGCCTCTCTGCTCTGTCAAGATTACAGCTTTTCTTCCCTGAAGTAGGCAACATGTGAAATATTGATTTGACTCTTTTTAACCTTCTAGGTATTGAAGAAACTAAATGTGTAAAAATAGGTGGTAGAACAAACATCAAGAACAGTTATGTCAATGGTAATATGTGTTATTTAATGAACACCTAGTATGCATCAGGGATTACTCAAGAGACCTAAAATGCACTATTTCATTTAGTCCTCACAATTCAATGAAGAAAATTCTTTCATTAACATCATCGTCATATAGCACACAAAACTCATTCAGAAAGGTTAAGTGTCCAGGTTCTTACACTAAATAAATAGTGGAGATGAAACATAAACATCAGTTTGAATTATGGGTCCACATCCTGAGTATTTTCCCCACAGGATGACAAGTGATTGTGTGATGCTTCTGTATGCTTTATATAACACTGATTTAATGCTTAAAATGGCAGCAAATGCAGTACCTAATATCTGAGGGTAATAAAATGGCAACTCTGAAGAATGAGAAAAGGTAGCAAAGCAGGGAAACACAAAAAGATTGCAGGCAATGCTGAGGGCTCTGTCATGGGTACAAACCAGAAGTGCCACAATTTTCATGTCCTTACGATTATGTCCCACAGTCCTCGGCAGCCTGGATGTCAGTGGGATGTAGTCAAGGGTTGACTGAAGGGTATTTGAAATTGGCCGATTCAGAGTTTGAATTCGATCATACAGGTTTGGCTCAATAACAATGGGGGCAAGGATGCTACTGATACAGCCAAAGAACAGCTAAAATGGTAGAGTTAGCTGGCCAGGAAAAGGAGTGAGGATTAAAAAAATTGATAAAGAGAAAATATAAGAAACAAAGGCTTAACAATTGAGGCGTAATAAAAGAAGAAATTAAGGAGAGAGCAAATGGAGAAAAGTTTTGGTCAGAGAGTGATACTTAAATTTACTGTTCTGGAGGACACTAATCTGTTTTCAGATTATGGCACTGTCCGGTGTACCCGTAAACAAAGGCTTATGAGGTGTCATTAGAGATGAGAGGGTACAGGAACTAAGTGGCCATGCTGTTTGAAGAACTATTTGTGACCTCAAAACTGAGCCTAGGCCTGGGGGTAGATAGCAGGCCTATGAACCACATGCCACAATATTCATTGAATGAGATGTGTAGTCAAGGAAATTGGTAGTGAGGAGGGTATGTAAAAGTTTGTAAATATGTTGATATATTGATGTGAACAGGTCATTTTTGTTCTTTTTTTTTTTTAAAGTAAAGTCTGTAGTTTACATTAGGGCTCTTTGTGTATTTAAAAAATATATATGGGATTTGCCAAATACATTGCATCATTATAGTATTATAGAATAGTTTTGCATACCTAAATGTTTCTACACTCTACCTGTTGATTCTGCTTATCCTCATGATCTTACACCACCCCCCAAAACATGGGAATTGCTGCATTTTTGTCGTTTCTGTATATTAGTTTTCCCTACAATGTTCTATATCCAAAGTCTATTTTTTTCATATAAACTTTAAAATTGAGAGGGTCAATATGTCTAACACAACTGGCTAAGATATTGATTTGGATTCCACTAAATTTTAGATCTTGGCGGAAAGAAGTAGTAGCTTAACAATATTGAGTCTTCCTATCCATGAACAAGAAATATATAATTTATTTAGATCTTTAATTTCTTTAATTATAGTTCTATAGCTTTACTCAAATGTCATACATGTATTTTAATTCCCACATATTTCCTTTTTGTGCCAACTAAATATAATTGTTCTTTGTAAAGATTTATTTATTTGAAAGTCAGAGTTACGAAGAAAGAAGGAGAGAACAAGAGAAAGAGGGACAGGGGGAGAGAGAGAGAGAAACCTTCGAGTTGATAGTGCATCCCCAGATGGCCACAACTACCAGGGCTGGGCCAGGCAGAAGCAAGAGCCAGGAGCTTCTTCCAGGTTTCACAAGTGGGTGGCAGGGATGCAATTATCTTCTGCTTTTCCCAGGCCATTAACAGGGAGCTAGTTCCGAAGTGGAGCAGCCAGCACTCCAATTGACAACCTTACAGAAAGTGGCTTTACCTGTTGCGCCACAGTGCCTGACCCACAGTAATTTATTTCAAATTTCACTTTTCTATTTGAGTTTTGGATATTTACATTGTATCCTCTAACCTTCCTACAATTGTTTATAATTTCTAGTAAGATTTTTTTGTGTGTTTTTTTTGTTTGTTTGTTCTTTGGGATTCTCTATTTAGATAAGCATAAATATAAACAAAGACAGTTTTATTTCTTATTTCCAAATCTGTCTATATTTTATTATCTTTTATTTTCTTTTTCTAAGATTGTCATTATAACATCTTTTATTTATGTTGATGAGAAGTATTGATCTGTTGTTTTTCTTTCTTACAATGTATTACTTGGTTTTGGTAATTACTAATGTTAGTCCCACAGGAGTTAAGCAGTGTTCCTCTTCAATTTGCTGCCTGAAATTGTAAATAATTAGTATCATTTCTTAAGTATTTAGTATAACTTCCCATTGACACCATGCCTCAAGCTTTCTAGGCTTCATGCTATAATTTTGGATGATTATTACCAATGCCTCAGTTTGTTCAACAGATATAGACCTCTAAGATGATCTGTATCTCTTCTCTTTATGTGAGTTTTGATAGATTCTGTCTTAAAAAGAATTGATCCATTTAATCTAAGTTATCAAATTTGTAGGCATAAACTTGTTCAGAATATTCTTTAGTGTCCTTAGGGTGAGTAGTGAGGGCTTCGTTGGTCCTGATATTAATACTATTTTTCTCTTTATTTTGTTCAGCCTGAATAAATCAATTGTATTGTCATTTTTAGAGAATCATCATTATGTTTTACTCATTTTCTCTACTGTACTTCTCTTTTCAATTGCATCACTATTCTGTTCTAATTTTTATTATTTTTCTGCTTGTTTTGGGTTTAGATTACTCTTCTTTCTCTAGTTTCTAAAGTGGTAGCTTATATAGTTGTTTGCAGATATTATTCATTTTCTAATATATACATATTTAACATTGTAAATTTCTCTGTAACCAAGGATCTGGCTAAATCCAGCTAATTTTGACCTGGATCTTATATTCCCATTTTCAATTTTAAGTGCATGATCTAGAGTTTAAAATACACATTTATAGGCCAGCGCCACGGCTTACTAGGCTAATCCTCCGCCTTGCGGCGCTGGCACACCAGGTTCTAGTTCCGGTTGGGGCACCGGATTCTGTCCCAGTTGCCCCTCTTCCAGGCCAGCTTTCTGCTGTGGCCAGGGAGTGCAGTGGAGGATGGCCCAGGTCCCATGGCCCTGCACCCCATGGGAGACCAGGAGAAGCACCTGGCTCCTGCCATCGGACCAGCGCCGTGCGCCGGCTGCAGCGGCCATTGGAAGTTGAACCAACGGTAAAGGAAGACCTTTCTCTCTGTCTCTCTCTCTCTCACTGTCCACTCTGCCTGTCAAAAAAAAAAAAAATACACATTTATAATTAATCTAGATTCACATTGATGTGATAACACTTTTTGGGTAGTGCAGAGTATAACAGAATATTCCTAATTCCTTGTGCCCATTTCCTTATAACATTGCTGTCATTGATTTTGTTTATTCATGATGTAATCTCTCAGTATATCATTATTATCATCATATTATTTCTAGAGCATTAAAGAATTTCAAATTTTTTTGCCTTCGTTATTCCTTTTCTAATGTCTTTTTTATATAAATCCCAGTTTCTGACATATCATTTTCCTTCTCTCTGAAGAACTTTTCTTAAGAGAAAACATTTCTTGCAAGACAGATTTGCTAGTGAGAAATTTCCACAATGTTTTGTTAGGCTGAGGTTTTATTTCTCCTTCTCTTTTAAGGAGAAATTTGAGTGCATGAAGAATTCAAACAGATATGTTTTGTTTTTCTTTCAAGACTTTAAATATTTCACTGCATTTCTTTCTTGCGTTCATGGTTTGTGAAAGATGTCCAATATTATCCTTATTAAGGTGTCCCCCCACCATTTCAGGATCTGCCTCTGTATTTGGTTTCCTGTAGTTCGGATGTTATATGCCTAGGTGTATTTTAAATATTCATCCTATTTGGAGTTCTCTGAACTTTCTAGATGTGCTACTTAGTGTGTCTTTAATTTTGTGAAATTATCAGTTGCTATTACTGGAGACATTTCTCCTGCTCTTACCTTGCGTGTCTTCTCGAATTGTGCTTTTTGTAATTGCTCCAGTTTTCTTGAACACTGTGTTCATTTTTATCTTAGCTTGTTTTTTATGCTTGCATTTCAGTTTGAGGTTTCTATTGATCTATCGGCGACCTTACATTTCTTTCTTTATGTCCAGATTATTTATTTATTTATTTATTTATTTATTTATTTATTTTTTGACAGGCAGAGTTAGACACTGAGAGAGAGAGACAGAGAGAAAGGTCTTCCTTACATTGGTTCACCCCCTAAATGGCCACTATTGCTGGCGCACTGCACTGATCTGAAGCCAGGAGCCAGGTGCTTCCTCCTGGTCTCCCATGCGGGTGCAGGGCCCAAGCACTACCTTCCTGGGCCACAGCAGAGAGCTGGACAGAAAGAGGAGCAACCGGGACAGAATCAGGCGCCACAACCAGGACTAGAACCCCGGGGCGCCCGCGCCGCAGGTGGAGGATTAGAGTAGTGAGCTGTGGCGCGGCCGTCCATATCATTTATAAGCCTATCAAAGGCATTCTTCATCTACATTAGATTATTTTCTTTCTAGCATTTTTTTTTCAAGTCTTCCTTTGCGTTTCCAAGTTTCTGTTTACACTACTTATCTGTTCTTCTATGTTGTCTGCTTTTTCCATTAAATCCCTTACCATATTAATTTTGTTTATTAAATTCATATTCCAATAATGTTAAAATCTGTTATGTACAGCTATTATTGTGATGTTCGCTTTATTGCCTTAGGCTGTGCTCTTTTTTTTTTTTGCCAGTTGAATACTGTAATTTTTTTTTTTTTGTCTAATTCTGTACATGGTATATTGGGTAGAAACATCTGAGGTGAAGAGACTTTCATTAAGTAGCTTTAAGATTACCTGGCCAGTGGTAAAATTTGTTCAATGTTTGTTATGGTTTAGGAGTCATTAGTTTGAAATTCCTTAGTGTCCTTATTTTCCTTCCCTGGTGTGATTTGTTCTCCTAAGGAACTAACAGAAATTCTGTCATGCCACTCTTGGAAATGGAATCCATTGCTATTGCACTAGAGCCCTGATGGTATGGTGGGATGTACTGAGGAGGGAAAGTATTCTGTAACCCAGGATTAAGTCTCAGGTTTGAGGGGACAAACATCCCTGGCTGTGACCTTGACAAGAATCTCATAGCCTTTGAATTTCTGCATTTACATGATACAGGAGGACTCCTGGGCCTGGGGGTGGCTTATTGCCTTAAAGGAGGCTCTGGTAATGTAGCTTCCCTTGAAGGCAAGGCTGTGTTAAGGATTTCAGAATGTTCTGGGTATATCTCAGAATGGTGACCTTCTCCTCATCCCCTTGCCTGAAATATAAAAGAATTTTATTCATTCTTCACCCAGAGAATGTGGTGGTGTTCCTGGGGTTAAAAATAATGAAAACGTGCCTTCTTCCCAAGATTGGGCTCCTAGAAGTTTTAATTCAATAGCCTTCAACATTTTTTTAAGCCTTGCTAAATATTCCTACCAGTTACCGATTCCAGTAGCTTCTACCTTCTGAATCAGATTGTCTGAGTTCACCAGCTTCTTCAGGATTTGGGTAGAGTTTGCCTACTGACTCCAACTCTCTGCTGTATTTAAGAATTACCGATTTTCAACTTTTTGTCTTTTTTATTGTGAAAATGGAGGTGATGACTATCAGGCTTTTTACATGAAAATTAGAAACCTGTATTTTTTAAAATAATAAGACAGGAATGATTATTTGGAAGTGGCTGTATTTATATATGATATAGTCTCATTTTCTGACTGAAAATTTTTTCTGAGACACTAGAGGAACCCAATATTCATCCCCAGTGGCTTGACTCAAAAAATATTAACTGGTGAAGTTAGAGAATTTGGAAGAATGGATGGCTGATGAGTTCCTATGCTATATCCGGAACATTAGATGTATGAAATAAATACTTATCAAAGATCAAATCACAATCCCATGACTTAATTCTGTGACAAATGTCTCATGTTAATATTCATGCAATTAGAAAAAGATTCCTACTTTTAGACACAAAATATGAGATGTCAGAATTGGTTCTCTGTAGAGAAAAATCTTATGGTATGACCTGTATCCTTGTCTAAAAAGGGTATTCTATCGCGACAGAATGGCTGTATGTGTGTGTGTGTTTCTGTGTGTGTGTGTAAACATTTGTATGCATCAAAAGAAGCATATATGATCTGGTTAATTCTGAAGTTCTTATTATGATAGGTTGGGCCTGCTAACAATTGATTATATTTACATACATATGTAAATACTTTATATGTGTATTTTTATCATTCTAAACAAGGGCTACACACACATGGACACACACACACACTTACAGTCTATTCAAATATTTTATGAAATATTTGAGAGTCAAAATCAGCCAATATGTTAAAGTGCTTCTTGGAATTCCTTAAATTACTCACATATGCATCTTATTCTAGAGGAAAAGCGGAATACGATGTCCAAATAATTTCTTCCTGTGGAAGGAAAACTTGGAAGATTATACACAATGGGAAAAGTTACATAGTTTTCTTGACTACTTTTCTGGTTGGATGAAAATTGAAGATAGCTGTGATCAGACAAAAGTAGAAACTAAAGCTTGCTAGATCTTCACACTTGAGATATAAATATGACCATGAAAGCAGTAGAAATTGTGTTTAGAAGTGCAGTCTCCAACCCTATACTGGCTTATTTTTGAATTCTAATATTGCCTGTACTTGCTTCACTGTTTTAACCAAATTAGCCTCTGAAGGTCGCTATTTTCTCATCTGTAAAATAGTAGTTATCAAATGAATTCAGCTTGAAGCTGCATCTACACTGAGTCCCTACATAGTGAATTATGATATAACAGTACTAAGTAACTTAGTACTTTTGTAACAAGTAACAGTATTAGCCAATCACAACAGTTGAACTTTAGCCAATCACATGCTGACAACTCATTAGACAAATAAGGCAAATTCCTCAGGATGCCATGCCCCAATGAATCAACATCCCAGCTATAATCAATCAAGCTGTTTCTGTGCATCATTTCCCTTTTCTCTTTAAATATTGCCTGCTCATGTTGCTGGCTGGATGTCTCTGAACCTCTTCTGGTTCCGAGTGCTGCCAAACTGAAAAACTATTCTTTGTTCAAAGAAGCTCTAATAAATTTAAATAGTTTGAAGTTTTTCTTTTAACAAAATAATGCGGGTTTATTTTCTGATTTATCAAATAAAGTTCATAGAGTTGAGGTGGGAGCCAGCAGTGTGGTGTAATGGGTAAAAAACACTGCCTGCAGTGCCGGCATCCCATGTGGGCACCGGTTCAGGACTTGTCTGCTACACTTTCAGTCCAGCTCTCTGCAATGGCCTGGCAAAGCAGGAGAAGATGGTCCACGTCCTTGGGCCCCTGCTCCTGTGTGGGGGACCCAGAAGAAGCTCCTGGCTCCTGGCTCTAGATCTGTGCAGCACCAGCAATTGTGTCCATTTGGGGAATGAATCAGAGGGTGGAAGACTCTCTTTCTCTCTCCCTGTGCCTCTCTGTAACTCTGCCTGTCAAATAAATAAAAATCTTAAAAGAAATGAGTTGAGATGAAAATTAATATACTCAAAGTTCGTATACTAAAATTTAATAGAAATAATTTATTGATATTATTGGTAAAGAGTTTTAGTATGGATGACTTCCTTAATACTCCAAATTTTATAAACATGTGTATATTTTTACTTCCTTTTATTCATTATTTGATGGGTGTTAAAAATTACTAAAACAAAGAATGAGATTATATCATTTCCCTAAATGCTCTATTATAGCATCAGGTCTTGAAATGTTATAAAAAAGAAGAAAAAATAAAACTGAACACTATTTTGTACTTAGAAACTAGTTCGCTATAAACGTGGTATGGATAGAATTCCATAAAGCTAATTTCCTTTTATATTTTTTTAAAGAAATGAAGTGGTTGCTTTCACTTATAAAAGCAGAGAGTTAAAATTCTATTGTATTTGATTTTCTAGTTGAAAAATGAATACTTAATTTCTGAAGCATTTCTCACTTTAATATATTCATAACGGTTATATAAAAAGAAAGCTTAAAAATATAATCTGAAATACAAAATTAAATCACTACAAGATGATTTATAAATTACTAAGCAGATTGTGAAAGTTATTAAAAAGATTAAATTGATTCTGACTCATTCATTTTCTTACATTGAATGGATATTCATTTTTCTCATTTCATGCTATAATACAGACAATTTATAATATAACATTATAAGCATATCCTATATGCTACATATAGTAGGTAAGAATATGAAAAATTATTTCTCATTGATTCTGACTCAAAAATCTAAATTTGGCAAATAAATTTTAATGTGAAAGGTGAAGTTCTGAGGAGGTGTACTAAAATTCATCGTGCATTCAACCTTTATCTCTGACTCAGTTGTAAAGTAATTTCATTTAAAATCTATTAAAACCTTATATTTCTCATTATGATCAATAAAAACAAAAATTTGTGCTCAGTTTTAACAACTAATTTTTGTATCCAAAGACGGCATAAGAGCTGTACTTTAAAATTTATTGTTACCGTATGCTTCACAGTATAACCTATAAATTTATCTTCTGATGTCTTGTTTTAGAATATAAACAATAACAATAACAATAATTGTATATAAGCTTTGAATTTAGATTATTTTAAAATTAAACTATTACATTTTTGCTTGCTATTTATGTAGTGGTAAATCAAGTTAAAAAGAGATACGGTCTAAATAATCTGCTGGTACCATAGAGAGAACTAAGAAAATGAAAAACTGGATGAAAATGTAGTATCTATAGCAACAGACTTAGTCAAACAATGAGAGTCCCTTTTCTTCCATTGGAAAAACATTACAGTAGATACAGTAATCTCACACCAATAGCAACAGCAAATATGAATCAGCAGTTGCTCTGTGTCATACATAATACTAAAGACTTGCTGCTGATTGACTTAGGGACATAGAACACATGAGACTAGAGTGAATAAATCATACCAAGGAGCAATGGGATAAAGGTAAGAAACATGTGAAGATATATTGTGGACAATACTAAAAAAAAATTTATTGAATGCTTGCTATTATTAAGGCATACTGTTACATCCATGAATTGATAAGATACATCTTCAATTCACACCTTTACTGATATGGTAGTCATCCATGAATTGACAAGATACATCTTCAGTTTACACCTTTACTGCTATGGTAGTAGGGCATAAAAACTGCAGGCAGGTGATGCCCATCATTCTCTCAATTTATGTTATCTTATCACCTATTTCAAAGATTTTAATTTCTCCATTGTATGGTTCCTAATATTTTATTTGCAACTATTAACAAATATTTGGGGAGATACTTTAAGATAATATCTTACAACTCATAAAAATTTCCTTCTAGATTTAGTGTCCATTGATTATTCTTACCTGAAATAATCTTTACTATTATGATTATAGGATTTATACATGCAGATTTCCTAACCTTAACATTCTTTCTACATTTTCAGTAAGCTCTTTTAGAGAAATCTTTTCCTTGTAGAGCCAACACCAGAGAGATATTCTAGATGTGGTAGTAACGTGAATAGAATGCTATAATGATTCTAAGGAAGGAATGAGTTAATGCCAGTAATTAGAGAAGAAATAGAACGTCAAAGAATTGAGAATGACGTGAATTATGTTTCTAACATTTATAATTAGGAAGAGGAAACACAGGAGACATGAAATAAATTGATATGTTGTTAGAATTGTTGTATAACCATCCAGTTAGTGATCCACTGAGTTCACAGCAAAAACAAGGCAAGTTTCATCATTGACCTAAAACATGGCCTGCAGGTTGGGCAAATAAGAAAATGTCTTTAGAGGTGATATAAATGGCATGCTGAAAATGTAACATGAGCATATAAATTGTAGAGTCCAAAAGAGAGAGGAATAAAAATATTGGAAAATTTACACATTTTCAGTGCATAGCTGGGGGCCATGTGGAGCAGCAAAGAGAAAATTCATTGTAGTTTGTTTTGGGTTTGCTTTTTAAGACAAGAAAGCAGGTCCATGGATAAAAGAAAGAGAAGGAGTGGTTCAAGACAAACAGTACAAACTTGAGTACAGAAACAAACTGCTCAGTTTTCAAGAAGTGATGGAATGAAGGCAACATAATTATGGATTACAAAGATCAGTACAGTTTCCCTTGCAAATATTTTTCAGAAAATAATAAATCTGATAAAGGAGAATTGACCCCAGAGGCTCCATTCTTTCAACGAAGCCAAAGTGGGACTCATCTACAAAGAGCCAGTGTGTGGAATGATTGAGCCAGGAACTTAGCAAAGGGTAGATTTACTCTGGGGATTTCAGCAATAAATTACTGTCAAGGGGCTGGTGTCGACTTGGTCTCTGTAGTGTTGGTCTCTGCAACTTTCTCTGTGATTATTTTATGACATAGAACAAAAACAGAAGGAGAAAAATGATATTATAAGGCAAAGGATTTAGAAAAAATATGGCGAAAAGAAAAATGAATTAGGTGAACATCAAGTTCTGGCTAATGATTAAGGCTTTCTTTGAGAATGGGATATAGGGAAATTTAGATAATTTAAAATATAATGCAGTTCCTTACTATATACTTGGGTATGTAAATATTGGTGACTTTTTATGCAGAGTATACATATACAGGTGTGTGTAACTGTGTAGGTATATGTGATTACAGATACAGCTTTCTCTGAAATTGCACTAATACAAAGGATTGTGTTATATATGTGAATATATCATTAATTATAAACAGTTGATAGTGGGAATTCTTAGGACTATCCCACCTCTGCTCCGCTTCCCGCTGCAAGTTTTGCTGATGCTTCCTTATTCCCCACCCAGAAGAATGGCAGGAAAACCACTACTGCCAACTGGAGGCCAAACTGGAGAACTGACACAACTGTAGTTAGCATCTACACAGAATTTATTCTGTGTAGGAATGAAGAAACTGGAATGATAAACCTTCCTTCTAATACTAGGAGATAGAGTTGATTGATACTTCAGATAGTAATTGGTTTTGGAAAACTTGGGCTCACCAGGATTTGTTATGTAATGATGGATGGCATTACCTCAGTGGGAAGAGTAGCCCATTAATATCATTCATGAGTTACAGGGAAACAAATCAGAATCTCAGACAGAGGACTATTAAACATTTTCACATATATTAAAAGGCATATATATTTAATTAGCTCAAATTGAAAACTATTTATAGCTATCAAGTTATTAATTTATATGATAATGTTTTTTCTCATTTTGTGAACCATGAAGTGATATGTATACCTGGTAATCATATATTTAATACAATCAGCAATTTTTAAAACCACCAGTGAAATGTCTTACATTACTCAAGTCAAGGCACTTTTAGATATAGAATATATCTGCTAATTGCAGAAATCTTTAAATATTACTGATTAATAATTGTTCCTTGAGTATACTGGGGAAATTATAAGCAAAATTTGAAGTGTAAAATGTAAAAATATCATCTTCAATATTGAAAGCAATAAAATTGCTCCTGCGGAGATGATCATAATTAATTATAAATACATAATCCTAACAGTACCCTCCTTCATATCTCCCACTGCAAAGATAAGAATAAAACTAAACAAGAGCATCACATACAAATAGTACACCTCCTATTCTAAAAATCTATAACATTAGCACAAGAATTGAAGAAAGAGTATTTGCATACCATCTAGTGGTAGATTTCAAAAATAGCAAATGCTTTTCTAAAAAGTTTTGTTTAAATGGGATTAGTGTTTATGATTATACATGACCTCACTATTATTCATAACAGTTGTCATTTCCAAAAAATAAGATTAGGAGTGGTATTCTTTCCTCTGACATGTATGCACTGCCACCATGTAAAATTATCAATTATTTCGTACTTTTCTGATTTTAAAAGGTATAAAAAATCATGACTTTAGAATCACTCACCACTTTGTCAGATAGTTGCTATTCTTGTTTCTGAGTTCAACCATTATTTTAAAATCAAATGTCCATATGCTGAATTTAAAATTTTAAATGAAACTTCATTATATTTTAATAATATACAACATAATACAATAACCAAAGCTTTTATTATGTTTCTGCATACAATGACTTCCTCTGAAGCTTGTGAATGGAGACAACACCTGAACAACCAGTTCTCGAAAACGTGAACAATATCCTAACGCTGATCAATTATTTTCTCTCGCACGCTTGCTTGTTCTGTTTTTGAAAACAAAAGTAACTACTAATTATGTAAATATGAAGGGTGAGAGGATTTATTTTTGCCTTAGATTAATTTGAGTCAATGTGCTCATGGGGGACACATTGGTTATCATTCCCCAAACTAGTTCAGAATGTGTCAGCGACACGGGCAGCAGGCACTGCTTCCTGATGCATGCAGAATTTCTGGTAAGGAGGAACCTGTGGAACCGTGGCTGTCACGAACAATGCTTTGTGTGTTCTACCGCTAAAGAAGTCAAAAGAGACTGGGAATTCCTAGCACATTCATTTGGAATGATCATGCTAAGAAAGGCAAGCTGAATATTACAATAAAAAAGAATGGATCCCATTAGTGGAGTCCCAGTTGGGGAGCTACATAATTGAAAGGGAATCTGCCTTTAGGCGGAATCTGCGCTGGGTAAAACTTGCAGGGCAGAAGATGTTTTCATTTTTTGTACTCGGTGCTCTAATTATGGGAAATGGAAAGAGCATTATACTTGAATATGGTCTTGAAATTTCATACGATGTAAGCAGTTGAAATGGGCTCCATTGATTCTAGCTTCCTTCAAAGTTGGAAGCATATGGCATTGACTTCCCTTCTTAAGGTGTTTTGGTTTAACCACTACTAATGTTTGGAGTTTATGGTATACAGGAACAGAATTCTTTTCTAACATTTAGTCAACTGAGGAATGTAGGTTCTGCATAGCCTATGGCTCCCTATGTTTTTGTCTAGGTTTCCCCAGAAAGCAGAGCTTAAAACAATGACTTGTATCGAGTGTTTTATTTTGGAAATGACCCCACAGCAAAGGAGTAAGAGATGAAAAGAATGAGAAGGGAAAGACAGGAAGGTCATTAGAAGGCTATGTTCTCAGTGGTCATCGTGGTGGTTATATAGCTGTTAATCTTATAATGAATCTCTAAAAGATGATGCATAATTCTTCCCTGAATTGTTTGCCTGAAAAACTAAGGGAGACAGAATTTTTCCTCCTCAATGGAGCTGACTCTTAATAATTTCAAGTAAAAGGCCAGAGAATTTAGACTAAGACAGACTAAATCAAAACTCAAGTATGCTGAAAAATTGCCATAGGGAATCAGATCTCTACACACTAAAACTATGAATTTTAATATTTCTTCCTACCCCCATGTCCTTTACAAAGCTTCTCTAAATCTTTATTCAGCCATTAATGTATTTGTTTCTCAGCTGACCCTTCTCTGTTTTAGTTATTTGAGAAATAGTGGTAGAAACTAAATGAGTGTGGAGATCTACATCATTATATTTCTATGTTCTGTTAACAAATGGTAGATACTTAATAGCCTCATGAATGAAGAGATTGAAACTGAATCCCATAATAGTGTTGCCCATGACAGTTACTCAATGATAATCTGGTTTTGCTCTCATCAAATCTGGAAAAATAAATATACTCTTTGGGTTTGAGGTTTTGTAAAGAAACTGAAATAAAATATATGGAAATTGGAAAGTACTTTTCAAGCATAAGTATGTTCTTATGCCATTTCAGCCTTATCATGTTCTTCTTGATGCCTAAGAATTTTCTGCAAATTAAAATAAAGGAGACCTTTAAAGCTTTCTTCTAGTAGATACCATTTAGCCAGATAACTCAATCCTTCCTAGACTCCAATGAGAATCCTATTTTTCAGGCCAGCGCCGTGGATCACTAGGCTAATCCTCCGCCTTGTGGAGCCGGCACACCGGGTTCTAGTCCCGGTCGGGGCGCCAAATTCTGTCCCGGTTGCCCCTCTTCCAGGCCAGCTCTCTGCTGTGGCCAGGGAGTGCAGTGGAGGATGGCCCGAGTACTTGGGCCCTGCACCCCATGGGAGACCAGGAGAAGCACCTGGCTCCTGTCATCGGATGGGTGCGGTGCGCCGGCCTCAGCGCGCTGGCCACGGCAGCCATTGGAGGGTGAACCAGCGGCAAAAAGGAAGACCTTTCTCTCTGTCTCTCTCTCTCACTGTCCACTCTGCCTGTCAAAAAAAAGAAGAAGAAGAAGAAAAAGAAGAATCCTATTTTTCTACGATTATGCTTATAGTTGTTCATTGTACAGTAAGAATTCATAAGAAAACTTTGGTCTGTCTTGATATACGTTTCTATTTCCTTCCAGAACCCAGCATTCAGGGGCCATTTGGGGGTTTCCTTGGCACTGGGTCTGGTTGTGTGACAGACTGAGAAACTCTGCTTAACACTCACGGTGCTGAACATTCCATGTTCTAAATATGTAGCTGGAAAACTTCCCAGATTGTACATCTGCCTCTCTAATTTACACCTCCAAAGATGAGGGTGAGCAAGGAAGAGGTGAGAAGCTTTAATGAACTACTCAGAGCCTTTGCATGTGCTCTGGAAAATTTCCCAGCACATGCCAGAACCTGGCAGTAGGGGGCTGAGTGACAAATATTTCATCAGTGAATTTCAGTGATGTCCATTACATTCCAATGACCATCTTGCCTTCAAAGGGTGACCATGAATCCCTATTGCTCTTTTTTCTTATCATGTATTAGTCCTTTCAAGATGTCTTATAGATCCCAAGGACAATTATTAAATCACCTTTGGAACCGCTGGTTCCAGTGTGATTGGCAGTGCTTATATTTGCACATGTTGAGTCTTCATTCCCATGTCAGAGAGGTGACTTCAGTAGAATCTAAACTTTCATTGGCATCAGATGTTTACCTTGAACCTAGAACTACTAAGACACTGAAATCTGCAGGATAGTGCTGGCAGAAGCATAAAAATTCTAAGTTGGCCATACTGAAGAGGAACAAAAGTTTGTAGAGTGAATCTTGTTTATTTTGCAGTCTTAATTAACAGTAATTCTCAGCAGGCCATTCCTGTAGTCCATGGTGTGAAAGTAATAATTTGTTTCTGATGCTTTGGGGAAAGATTTTTGATTGCGATTAAACTCAAATAACCTTTAATATGGTATTTTCCAAATCACAGCCTAGCAGATTTTGCCTCCCTTGACCATATAAAAAGTGCTTCTCCCGTCTTCAGAGTTTCTTGAATTAAGCATCAGAGAAAGTTACACCTGTATAGAATTCAATGTATTTGTGAATGTGGATGGAAAAAAAATTATGTGTTTAGATTTGCTACCCCATTAATGAAATTTATCATATATTTCAGATTTCATGTGAACTGAAACCTTGGTATTATTAGTAAAATGAGACATTGTCACCAATAAAAATCACAAATATTTTCATAAGATGTTATGATGTTTGCAAATATCTCACATCAAATGTTATTTACATATTTTTATTTATTGATTGATTCATTGTTATTTATTTATATAAAGGGAACAGATTTCATGTATTTCATATACACAGTTTTAAGAACATGATATAGCTGTTAAAACCACTACTAGATTTTATCATTTAATGCATTTATAAAGAAACAAAATGTTCCATGAAAATTTTATTTTTACTTTATGTTTTCATATAGTTTCTGTTATATTTATATGTGTTTAATTGTATGTACTTAAAAATCTTACCTGTAGAGTCTGTTAAACTCACATCATACTTTATCAGCTCTGTGAAGTCTCTATAACTTCTCAAGAGATCATTCAGCACATCATTGCGCATTCACTATCCTTAATTTACAAATGGTAGTTGGCACTTATCATATCCTGTCATTTCTCCTCGTCTTTCTTCCTCCTCAGGACTGTAAGCTTCTGAAAGCCAGAAGTGCTCTTTCTAGCATAAACGGCTCTGGAGCTGGGCTCCTTGGGGCCTAGACCCCAAACAACTCATCTAAACCAAGATAAGCCACCTAACTCTAGATGCATTGGCTGTTAATTATATATTATTACTGGACAAGATACTGTGGTTTCCTCAACTATAAAATGAAGATAACAACAGTAGCTACTTCTGACATTTATTCTAAGGATTCTGAGTACAACAGTTAGAGCAATGCTTGAGAGAAGATGAGCACTCAACAAATGTTGGCAATCATTGTCTCCATTCTTAAAATGATGATTGTTGCTATTGTTGTTATTGGCGTTAACAACACCAGCAGCAGCATCTTCACTATTGGTAATGGAGAAGATTGTATAATAGAAGCAGTAAAATATTTATGACCCCAGAGTTCAGCACAATCTAGTACTTGCTTGGCACATTGTAGGCACTCAATTAATGTTTGTTGAATAAATAAAATAAGAAAATGGATCTTTTTCTCTTTAGAAAATTACTTAGGATAAACTTTTAACTCCAAATATAAGAGCATAAAACATGTACATAAAATTATTAAAACAATCAAAAGGTCATTTATGGAATTTTGATTGTTCAATACTATGACATGTAAACCCAAGTTGTGATTTTGCAAGTTGAGGTTAAGAATAAATCACCTCCCTACATACACGCCCTTCCACCATGCTCACATATATACACATATGTGAAATAAATAAATGAAATAAATAAATGATAAAGTACAAAAGTGTTTTTGAAGTGCCTCTTTAGATGACATGGATGGCTACTAATTCTTTCGTATAAGTTTGAACATTTTAGTGCAGCAGTGTCAAATTGCATTCACTGATTCCTCCCCAGCTCCACTCCCAAGAGTATTGTCTTCTTCCCTAGGTGTTTCATAAGAATCGCCAACCTGATCTTCTACCAAGCTGGTGCACACAATGCAGTGAAAAAAGAAGACAATTCATGGAGTCACTGTTAACACCAAAGATAATAGAAAGAATAGAGTCTATAAAGAAAAGTACTTAAAGGAAACATATATTTGGAATCTATAATGAAGTATAAAAAGATAATGTTATTGAGACATACCACATAATCTTTTTCTAAGTTTATGGGGACCAGCAATGTGGTACACTGGGCTAAAATACCTCCTGTGACACTGGCATCCAATATAAGTGTCCAATTTGAGTCCTGACTGCACCACTTCGAATCTATTCCCTGCTAATGGCCTGGAAAAGTACCAGAGAATGGCCCAAGTGCGTGGGAGACCTGGAGGAAGCTTTGGCCTGGAATTGCCCCAGCCATTGTAGCCAATTGGAGAATTAAGCAGTAGACAAAAGATCTCTTTTGTCCTCAATTTCTGCCTCTCTATGTCACTCCACCTTTCAAATAAATAAAATAGATATTTAAAAAAACAAATTAAAATTTTAAAACAAGAACTCATCAAATCCTTTAGAGTAAGAGCTTGATAGAAACAAAATATCCAAAGTAATCTCCAAAAAAATCCATCTTTGAAAAGCTGTATCTGAACTGAACATGATAAAGTATATCCCTTTGTAGGAAAATCCTTCCTGCTCTGATCCCAGAGTGATTTAGAATAATCTTTAATTCCTAATTTGAAGAAGGTCTAGAATAATGCTTAGCTTTCCCTATTGAAGAAGAAAGTGGTGCTTAAGTCTGGAAATAATTAGGAATTATGATGTTTAATAACTGTACATGTGCATTAAATGGGTGCTTCTTTTTCTCTAAAAAATATATTGATAAATTTAGAGAATTACAACACACAACATATTAGAATTAATGAATTGTGATAAGAATTAAAGTGCAACAAATTTTAAATAGTATATATAGGCTTCAATTATTATGGGTCTTTTTAGAAATTTTATTATTGAAATGTTCCTTAAGAAATCCCAAAAAGTTCATAGAATAAACTGTCTTCTTTAGTTTTTAAAAACCTTTTTTTTAAACTTTTATTTAGTGAATATAAATTTCCAAAGTACAGCTTATGGATTACAATGGCTCCCCCCCCCCCATAACTTCCCTCCCACTCACACCCCTCCCATCTCCCATTCCCTCTCCCATTCCATTCACATCAAGATTCATTTTCAATTATCTTTATATACAGAAGATCGATTTAGTATATATTAAGTAAAGATTTCATCAGTTTGCACCCACACAGAAACACAAAGTGTAAAATGCTGTTTCAGTACTAGTTATAGCATTACTTCACATTGGACAACACATTAAGGACAGATCCCACATGAGAAGTAAGTACACAGTGACTCCTGTTGTTGACTTAACAATTTGACACTCTTGTTTATGGCATCAGTAATCTCCCTAGGCTCTAGTCATGAGTTATGAGTACAAATTTCATAAGTACAACCTTAGGAATATAAAGATTCTTTTTTTTTTTATTTGACAGGTAGAGTTATAGACAGTGAGAGACAGAGAGAAAGGTCTTCCTTCCATTGGTTCACTCCCCTAATGTGCCAGGAACCAGGTGCCTCCTCCCGGTCTCCCATGTGAGTGCAGGGGCCCAAGCACCTGGGCCATCCTCCACTGCCCTCCTGGGCCACAGCAGATAACTGGACTGGAAAAGGAGCAACCAGGACTAGAACCCGGTGCCCACATGGGATGCCGATGCTGCAGGCGGAGGATTAACCAAGTGAGCCACGGCTCCGGCCCCAGGAATGTAAAGATTCTTCCCATCATACCCACCCACCCACCACCACTCCCACCCCACATCCTCCTCCCTTTCCAATTCCCAATCCCATTCTCCAATAAGATCCATTTTAAATTAACTTTATACACAGAAAACCAACTCTATACTAAGTAAAGAATTCAACAATTTACACAGATACACATAAAATATAAAAATTGTTTGAGATCAAGTATCACAGTCAACTCTCATAATGCAACTTATGGAGGACAGAGGTCCCACATGGGAAGTAAGTGCACAGAAATTCCTGTTGTTAATTTAACAATTAGCACTCTTATGTATTACTTCAGTGATCACCTGAGGCTCTTGCCATGAGCAGCCAAGGCTACAGAAGCCTTTTGAATTCACAATCTCCATAAGTATTCAGACAAGGCCATAAGCAAAGTGGAAGTTCTCTCCTCACTGTGGAGAAAAGCACATTCTTCTTTGATGGCCCCTCCTTTCCACCGGTGTCTCACTCACAGCTATCCTTCATATAGGACATTCAAGTGAGGTATTGAAGTCCCCCATTACTACTGTATTTGAGTCTATATCTCCCTTTAAATCCATTAACATTTCTTTTGGATAGCCAGGTGCCCTTTAATTAGGTGCATATACATTTGTAATAGTCAAATTTTCCTGTTGAATTGATCCTTTAATCATTATATAGTGCCGTTCTTTGTCTCTTTTAATAGTTTTTGTGTAAAAGTCTATTTTGTCTGATGTTAGGATGACCACACCAACTCTTTTGGTTTCTGTTAGCATGGATTATTTTTTTACATCCTTTCACTTTCAGTCTGCATGTATCTTTGTTGGTAAGATGTGTTTCTTGTATGCAGCAAATAGATGGGTTTTCTTTTCTCATACATTTAGCCAGTTTGTATTTTTTAACTGGAGAGTTGAAACCATTTACATTCAGGGTGACTATTGTAAGGTACCTACTTTGTCCTGCCATATTTCTGTTAATAGTCCTGATTATTTACTTTGAGTTTCCTTTGTACTTTTACTGGGTCATTTTCTATGTTCATCTTTCGTAGTGAACTTCCTGTTTCTGCGTATCTGTGTGTAGCACATCTTTGAGCCGCTTTTGTAGGGCTGAACTAGTAGTTACAAATTATTTTAATTTATACTTGCTGTAGAAGATCTTTATTTCTCCTTCATTCATACATGAAAGCTTTACAGGGTACAGTATTCTGGGATGATAGTTTTTTTCTCTTAGGACTTGGAATATATTGCACCATTCTCTTCTTGCCTGTAGAATTTCTGATGAGAAGTCTGCAGTGAGTCTAATTGGATTTCCTCGGAATATGATCTGGTGTTTCTCTTGTGTACTTTTTATGATCTTTTCTTTATGTTTTACTGTGGGGAGTTTTACTACAATGTGTCATGGTGAAGATCTTTTCTGGTCATGTATATTGGGAGCTCTGTGCACTTTCTGTATTTGGATGTCTCTTTTTTTCTCCAGACTGGGGAAGTTTTCTGTAATTATTTCATTAAGAAGGCCTTCTAATCCCTTCTCCCCTTCCATGCCTTCCAGAACTCCTAGGAACTATATATTGAGTCATTTGATAGAATCTTGTAGATCTCCAATCATGTTTTTTAGTTTTCCAGTTTTTTTCTTCTTTTATTTGGTCTGACTACAATGTTCTAGTTCTGATATTGTTTCATCTATCTTATTCTGTTGTTAAGGCTTTCCATTGCATTTTTTTGATCTAGTGAATTCTTCATTTCTAATATTTCTCTTTTTTAAAAGATTTATTTATTTATTTGAAGGCAATGTTACAGAGAGGGAGTAAGAGGGAGAGAGAGAGAGGGAGACAGAGAGAGATGTCTTCCATCTGCTGGTTCACTCCTCAGATGGCTGCAATGGCCAGAGATGTGCCAATCTGAAGCCAGGAGCCAGGAGCTTCTTCTGGGTCTCCCACTTGGGTACAGGGGCCCAAGGACTTGGGCCATCTTTCACTGCTTTCCCAGGCCATAGCTAAGAGTTGGATCAGAAGTGGAACAACCTGGACTCAAACCGGCACCCATATGGGATCCCAGCACTGCAGGCAGAGGCTTTACCCACTACACCATAGTACTAGACCCATTTCTAGTATTTCATTCTGACTTCTTTTTAATATGTCAATTTCTTGGGAGTGCTTTTCATTTAGATCGTGAATTTGCTTCTGATAGCTTCTAAATAATCTGACCATTAATTTCTGAAATCTGCTTTTGGCATATCCTCGATACCTTCATCTTCACCTTCGGTTATTGAAGAGTTGTAGTGCTCCTTTGGGGGACTCATAGTGTCTTCTTTATTCTTATTTAGAGTGTTTCCTTTGTTTTTTGGCATTTTGTATTTTTTCTGTTTTGGCTGGTTGCTTTTCTCTTTAAATTATGTCTTTCTACTTGTGGTGCATTTTCCCTCTGATATGAGCTATTATGTTTCTGTATTGCAAATGGAAGCTTGCAGCCTCACATTCTGGAGCCCAGCTCACTTTTCAATCTTGGTGGGGGTGGGTACAAGCTCTGGTGTATGTATTCCCACCTACTGGGGCCTGGCTCACTTTTCCCTGGTGGATTGAACGAGCTCAAGTTTTCAGTATTCAGGAGATATTCACAACTTGTTGTACAGCTTGCGTGGTGGGGAAAAAATTACTCTGAAATGTTGTAGTCTTTGTTCCTGGGTGCTAGGTGTGGTGAGGTGACCCCTGAAATTAATGGGCATGTGCATGGGAGCTAAGGGCTGCTGTCCACTACTTATATTTAAAAATGTAAACAAACAAAATGGCTTACCCCAGACATCTGCAGCTCTGGTTAGTAAGAGAAGATGTAGATAGGCGGGGGGGTGGGGGGGTGCCCAACCTCTCTGTTCCTCTATACCTTCTCTTTTTTCCCACATGGAACTTCAAATGCAGTTCACCCAGCTCTCCCTCACACTGCTGTCTGTAGCTGTGTGGACCCATGGTTTCCCTTCTCACCTGATTCACTGGGAGCTGGCGCCAGCCTCTCCATTCTGTGCCTCTGCTGCTTCCCTTTCTTATTTGCTCCTTCAGCATGGAGCTGCCCAGTCTCTGTTGGTCTCCTGGGTTCCCATCATGAATTTCCCATGGATCTCTCTCTAACATGTATCCTCTCTCCCTTTTAACTATCTATTTTGTCCTGCATGACTCGGATCATCCTGTTGCTATACCACCATCTTGGGACCCCTCCCCCTTCATACTTGGTTTTTAAATCTTGACCACTGTGTTTGTTTGCATGCAAAGAATATTGACGTTGCACCTAGTTTTGTAAATTTATTTAGACAAATAAATAATAGATTTGTTATGTACTCTAAAAGGAAATTTGGATGCCAGAGAAGGGGTAAGACAATTTCCTAAACATCTGTTTGTTGTCTGATCTCCAAAAGAGTAAGTATGATCTCATCCAAACATTTCTTTCATTGGTACTTTAATCAAAGACAAAATTTAAAACTGGATGAAAATGACATGGGTTCCATTTGATGAATAAAATTTGAACAGTGGTCATCCATCAGTAGCTTCTCTGAACAACTGATAGGAACTCTGAATGAGGTGCCTCAGGTAATGTAGGGGTCAACATGATTGACAGATATAATCCCAGTGTTTGGTGTCTGCAGTCCACCTCAATCATTAATTTCCCAAAACCTCAAGTAAAGCTGAAACAGTCTATGGGAAAGATCCAGACTCCTCATTAAGTCTTTATTTTTTTTTTTGTCATGATGTTTTAGTTTAAAAAGTGTTTGTTTTTTAGCTAATTAAATACTAACCCAAAGAATAGTAACAGGAAAATTACAAAATTCTTTCATTTTACTTATTAATTGAGTAATAAAACAAAAAGTTCAAATTAAATAAGATACCTAAATCCCATAGTGAATCTTTCTTGTCACTGCCACCATCAAATAAAACAAATTTTGGAAGTATATCTTTGATTTTGTTCTTGATAATGTAGTCTAAACTATGTAATCCTATCAAATATATAGAATTAAGGTTTTATTTAGGGAACTTTCACCTTCATGGCATAACAATGACATCCAGTGGCTGCCTTTTTAAATAATACATAGGTATTTTATATTTCTAAAATAAAAAATAGTTTAAGTTTGTTCTGAAATTCGTTCTCTGCCCAATTCCAGGCTCTTATATAAGAAATCTATAGTTTCAAAAGTCACAGCAGGTGAAAATAAAGTTTGAATGAGAAGCGTTTTATAGCGAACAAATTATGTTGAGCTCTTTCTGTCTCAAGAGTGAATTCACCTGAAGGGATAAGTAAAGTTTTATTTTCTTATTTTCAGTGCTCCTTGAGGTTACTCTTCCTTCTGAACACCTAAAGGGAACTTCAGAAGGGGTTATCTTATGCTGGTTTAATTTCAATTCATTTACATTATTTAATTCATTATGTACTCACTAAGTTTAGATTTATGATATTTTTCTTGCATTTATGAATACCACAAAAATACTTTTAGAAAACTTTGGGACAGACTTATCATCTGTCCTAAAATAATAGATTTTATGGTGTTTTTTTTTTTTCCCTATTTAGAGGATTTTAAAGGGGTAACCTTAGCAACTGCTGCAATGTACATATTCTGTTGGGATTTCATTTGTCTGACTTTTTATAGCAATGAAATGTTAACAGAGAAAAAGGATGTGGGCACATTTCTTTTTGGAGCAAATTTTCAATCTAGGTCATACATATCCTTCTCAGAGTAATCTTGTTTTATTACTTCACACATTTTCCCAAATCATGACTTGCTTTTTTTTTCTGTAATACTAAATAAGTATTATCTTTTTAAAAAATGAAGAATATGAGATAAAGGAAGATGTGGAATGATAAAAGGGCAAACATTTAAAATTTTTGATAAAATACTAAGCATAGAACAGTAAATTAGAAAGAAAGGTCTGAAATGATGGATAAGATTCACATTTATGAAGAATGTGATTCCATCAGCAAAGAAAATAATTGAAATAATAGTATAAATTTGAACCAATTACTCTCTGATATTATTTGGTAGTGATCAAAAAGCAAAATTGGAGGACAAACTTATCATATTTTAGTCATTTGAGTCATTTTACAATGTTATAATCAATATGTACAATATATTATATTTACATCATATAGTATAAGCTACAATTTTACTTTAGGAAATAATTTTTTAAAATTTTTATTTAGTAAATATAAATTTTCAAGTACACTTAATGGATTACAATGGCTTCCCCCCCATAATTTCCCTCCCACTCACACCCCTCCCATCTCCCATTCCCTCTCCCATTCCATTCACATCAAGATTCATTTTCAATTATCTTTATATACAGAAGATCAATTCAGTATATATTAAGTAAAGATTTCATCAGTTTAAACCCACACAGAAACACAAAGTGTAAAATGCTGTTTCAGTACTAGTTATAGCATTACTTCACATTGGACAACACACTAAGGACAGATCCCACATGAGAAGTAAGTACACAGTGACTCCTGTTGTTGACTTAACAATTTGACACTCTTGTTTATGGCGTCAGTAATCTCCCTAGGCTCTTGTCATGAGTTGCCAAGGCTATGGAAGCCTTTTGAGTTCACCGACTTTGATCTTATTCCGACAGGGTTATAGTCAAAGTGGAAGTTCTCTCCTCCCTTCAGAGAAAGGTACCTCCTTCTTTGATGGTCCCGTTCTTTCCACTGGGATCTCACTCACAGAGATCTTCCATTTAGGTCTTTTTTTTTTTTTTCCAGGGTGTCTTGGCTTTCCATGCCTAAAATAATCTCATGGGCTCTTCAGCCAGATCCGAATGCCTTAAGGGCTGATTCTGAGGCCAGAGTGCTATTTAGAACATCTGCCATTCTATGAGTTTACTGTGTATCCCGCTTCCCATGATGGATCGTTCTCTCCCTTTTTGATTCTATCAGCTAGTATTAGCCGACACTAGACTTGTTTGTGTGATCCCTTTGACTCTTAGACCAATCAATGTGATCAATTGTGAACTGAAATTGATCACTTGGACTAGTGAAATGGCATTGGTATATGCCACCTTGATGGGATTGTATTGGGATGCCCTGGCATGATTCTAACTCCACCATTTGGGGCAAGTCCGATTGAGCATGTCCCAAATTGTACATCTCCTCCCTCTCTTATTCCCACTCTTATATTTAACAGGGATCATTTTTCAATTAAAAAGTAAACATGTTAGTATAATTGTGTGTTAATTACATATTTCTACCAATAGTACTAGAACAAAACAAAGAGAAAATACTAAAAGGGATAAAGTATTACATTGTACATCAACAGTCAGGACAAGAGCTGATCAAGTCACTGTTTCTCATAGTGTCCATTTCACTTCAACAGGTTTCCCCTTTGCTGCTCAGTTAGTTTTCTCCGATCAGAGAAAACATATGATATTTGTCCCTTTGGGACTGGCTTAATTCACTCAGCATAATGTTTTCCAGATTCCTCCATCTTGTTGGAAATGACCGGATTTTGTTGTTTTTGACTGCTGGGAAGATAATAAAATTTTTAACTATACAATTTGACTTATAAAAGAGGTTACACAATTTTAAAGTATAAACTTGGTGACCATATTTCAATAGCTATGCTGTTTGAAGAGCTAAAACCTCATTTATCTACTATTGGGAAAAGCACTATTCTCTATAAATAAGTCTTATGGTTTAAGTTTAGATTACTAAATGTCAAAATCTGTGCGTATGTGTATGTTGTATCTGTGCGTGCTTGTATGTGTGCATGGGGAAGTGTATGCATTTAGTGGGAATATCACAAATATATTACACATATTCTTGATTTGTGTCTACCCCTGTTGGGACAAAGAGTATCAATGATAAATGATATGATATGATAAAGGGAAGTGATTCCCAAGGCTCAGTTCTGTTTGCACATCAGCTAGTTCTTTTCTCTTTAAAATAATGGTAAAATCTTTGATAAAAAATGACACCACATCTAATGACTAGAATTACAAATACATAATTGTGATTAGTCTTCTCTTTCTCAATCTTCACTCCATTCTACTTCGGCCCTAATCTGAATAAATATTGAAAATCTAATTGGAAATGCTCATAAAACATTCCATTATAGAGTGAAAATAAAGGGAAAATTCAGTAGCTTGTGTTGGTTTCTTATTGATTTCCAAAGACTGCTTTCACCATCTACCATGTTCTGCACTAGAATCCAGTAATCTAATTATGAGCTATTATGATGTTGGAATGACCACTTATTTCTTACACCTAAGACCACAGAATTGTTTGGCTTTTTAAAGTATTCATTGCTGCTTTTTGTAGTTATTCTGTTTCTTGTTATTTTTGTAACTAATTATCAGTTAGCTTAGCTTGCCTTTAGCAATGTCTCTCTCTTAGTTTTCCAGTGCATTATGGTATCTACTATAAACTGAGGAATCAGGATAAAACTGTTTAAATTACACATAAATTTAACAGCTGTGTGTTAAATATGTTGTGTGGTGCACTATTCCAAGCCATTCACAGAATACCAAAGTTTCTAAGATGTGGATATCTGATACACAGCCTCTTTAGATTTTTCTGTAGCACTGATTTCAGTATTTTTCTCACTCTTATCCCTGCCTTGATCTTAATCTCAAACTCTATTTCTGCTTCCTCCATCAGAACCATATTTATCTCCATTGTTTTAGCCATTATTTTTAGTGTAAGAATACATAATTTTGAGCACTTATAAGAGAGTCCAAGAAATACAAATGTTTTAGTAACTAGAGCAATCCAATGTGAGTTCTTTCCAGCATAGTCTTTCTTGTAAATATATACTTTTCTGTTTATCAACCAATTGTGCTGATTATTGGCTGTAAAATCTCAGAAACACTCTTAAACTTACAGATTCCCTCAAATTTCACACTAATAAAGTCATATGACTTCCCTAATGACTTTTACATTCATATCTCATGGGCATGCCTTTCTTTTTATTCCCAATACATTTTTCTTTTGTTATCTTTTTTTTTAATTTTAAATTGTAATGGGGTACAGTGAGATAAGTAAGCACATGTATTCAACCTGAAGATCAAGTCTGTTTAGTTAGCATTCCCAAGTCTTAAAACTTAAACATTTTTTATCAATAACAATTGTACATATTTATGGGATACTATGTAATAGTTCAATCAGTGAATACAACAATGTGTACTGATCAAACTAGGGCACTTGACATTGTCCTCTCTTTATGCTATGAGCCTTGGTGCTCCTATTTTCTGTTTGCCCTGCATTGTACTGTGGTTTGACATTCTTTGTCCAACCTCCCTCTGCTCTACTTTTCATAACCTCTAGTCACTGATCCATATTCAAATCAAATTTTTATGCTCCATATGGAAGGGAGAATATGCAATACTTTGTTTCTGTGTTTGGTTTATTTCACTTAATGTAGTATCCTCCAGTTCCATTGATTTGGCTGCAAATGACAGGATTTCTTTTATGGTTGCATAGTATTCCATTGTGTATCTATACCACATGTCCTTTATCCATTCATCAGATGATGGACACCTTATTTGATTCCATATCATGCCGATTGTGAATAGTGCTGAAATAAAGAGTTGTGCAGGAAAGTGTTTGATACAATTATTTCATTTCTTTTGTTTATATACTCAAAAGTGGAATTAGTGGATCATATTGAACATTTAGTTTCTAGTTTTCAAGGAAGTTGCATACAGTTTTCAGTTGTGGCTTTACTAATTTATGTTCCTATCAAAATTGTTTAAGAGGTCCCATTTCTTTGCATTCTCACCAGCATTTGTTTTTGTTGCTGTTGTTTATTTTTTTTTTCATTTTAATACTATTTTTTTAACTTTCATTTAATGAATATAAATTTCCAAAGTACAGCTTATGGATTACAATGGCTCCCCCCCATAACTTCCCTCCCACCCGCAACCCTCCCCTTTCCCTCTCCCTCTCCCCTTCCATTCACATCAAGATTCATTTTCAATTCTCTTTATATACCGAAGATCAGTTTAGCATATATTAAGTAAAGATTTCAACAGTTTGCACCCACATAGAAACACAAAGTGAAAAATACTGTTTGAGTACTAGTTATAGCATTAATTCATATTGGATAACACATTAAGGACAGAGATCCTACATGAGAAGTAAGTGCACAATGACTCTTGTTGTTGACTTAACAAATTGCCACTCTTGTTTATGGCATCAGTAATCACCCACGGCTCTTGTCATGAGTTGCCAAGGCTATGGAAGCCTATTGAGTTCACCAACTCTGATTATATTTGGACGAGGTCATAGTCAAAGTGGAAGTTCTCTCCTCCCTTCAGATAAAGATACCTCCTTCTTTGATGACCTGTTCTTTTCACTGGGATCTCACTCCCAGAGATCTTTCATTTAGGTGTTTTTTTTTTTTTTCCAGAGTGTCTTGGCTTTCCATGCCTATAATACTCTCATGGGCTTTTCAGCCAGATCTGCATGCCTTAAGGGCTGATTCTGAGACCAGAGTGCTATTTAGGACATCTGCCATTCTATGGGTCTGCTGTGTATCTCGCTTCCCATGTTGGATCATTCTCTCCCTTTTTGATTCTATCAGCTAGTATTTGCAGACACTATTCTTGTTTATGTGATCCCTTTGGTTCTTAGTCCTATCATTATGATCAATTGTGAACTGAAATTGATCACTTGGACTAGTGAGATGGCATTGGTACATTTCACCTTGATGGGACTGAATTGGAATCCCCTGGTATGTTTCTAACTCTACCGTTTGGGGTAAGTCAGCTTGAGCATGTCCTGAATTGCACATCATTTTAATAATATTCTAATAGGGGTGATGTGATATCTAATTGAGATTTTATTTGAAACTTCCTGATAGCTGCTAATATTGAATATTTTTTTCATTTATTTTTGGCTATATGTATTTCTTCCTTTGGTAAATGACTCCTCAGATTTTTTTCTCATTTAGCTGGATTGGTTGATGACTTTTGTTGAGTTATCTGAATTATTTATATATTCTGGATACTAGTCTTTTGTTGGATGAATAATTTGAAAATGTTTTTCCCTGTGCTATTACTTGTCTGTTCAGTCTGTTGATTATTTCTTTGCTGTGCAGAAGCTTTTTAGTTTTATATAATCACATTGTCTAGCTTTGCTTTTGATGCCTGGAGACTTGGTGTCTTATAAAAAAAATTGCCTACATCAGTGTCTTCGATTGTTTCCCCCACATTTTCTTCTAGCTATGTTATCAATTTAGATCATACATTTAGGCCTTTGACTCATTTTTAATTTATTTTCTTTTATATTGTACCAGATAAAAATCTAATTTTATTCTTCCACATCCAAATAGGATGATTTTACACCCAGAAACTTGGCAGAGATGGCAAAACTAATCTAGACTTAAGAGCTGATGGGGTCTAGAACTGTTGACCTCTGCTCCACAATATATCCCACTTTGGAAGACACTAGAACTTAAAACCCTTTTTATTTGTTCACATCTATTTTCCAGAAAGCTGGACTATGTAATAATGTGACTTGGAATAAACGTTTTACAATTAATTTCATAAGAAAACAGAAGATCATCATTCAAGTATATAGAAATGTATACGTGAAGTGCAAAATTAATAGAACAGCAAATGGACATTTATATAGCAGTAATAAGAAATTAGTTATTTACATTTCTATTTTAAATTATTTCTGAGATTTGTGTCTGGAAAGGACAGAAGTATAGCTTACTGTTCATTTATACTGGTAATGTATTCACCTTCCTCAAGCTTTTGTTTATCTATTTTTCTACTCTTGTTGTTCTTACAATCCCTGTAATTAGGATGAACAGTTCTAGTCTATATTCCCTATATTTTGTGACCTCTATGGTTTGGCTCATGCTGTTCTCCTGCCTGAAATATATTATTTTTCCAATCATTACACCAAAATGATATTTTCTGTAGAATTTCAACCATTTCTGATGTTCCTAATTCCATTTTCTCCTGTTATCTTACATGTCTATCTTTCTTCCAAGAATGAGCTTATATTTCATTACTACATAGTGTGTTGTATATCAAACTTATAAAAGATATATATTGTAAGTATGCAGAGCTTGCAGAATAAGCTCCAAATAGACACTGATGTGACCAATCCTCTTTTATGTCACCTCCAAAATCATGTTCCCTCCGTTATCACCAGAATTAACCCTGATCCTAATATGTAACTTTATCGGTTTTTTTTTTTTTTTGCCATTTTTTGGTATTCATATAAATGTAATCATACGAACGTGGTTTTGGTTCTGACTTCATTTGTACAACATTGCATTTGTGACATTCATCTATATAATTTTGTATAGCATTAATTTACCTATTTCACAACTGTATAGTACCATATAATATGAGCATGTCATAAATTATCCACTTGAATAGATATGCCTTTGCATTGTTACACATTTTTAATAATTTTAATATTTCTGCTACAACCTTGAACATGTCCTTTTTTGGTGAATGTAATCTGTGCATTTCTGTTGTTTATATTTCTTGGGGTGAATTACTGCATCATAGAGCAGGCATATGTTGAGCATTAGTGGATAATGATAGATAATTTTCAAAGAGGTTCTCTTAATTTGTCTCATTAGAAGTATCTGAGACTTTCAATTACTCCAAATCTTCACTATCATTTGGGATTTTCAGGCATCTTAATTTTAGCTATTTGGATGTGTATTCTCTGATATCTCATTATGGGTTTAACTGATATTTCCTTACTAACTGATGAAGTTGAGCAACTTACTATACATTTCTAGATAACTGGATTTGTTTCAAAATGTCTGTCTGAGTCCCTTGCTCATCTTTATATTGGCTTTACGTATATTATTATAGGTTTGTACATTTTCTTTATAATTACTCAGTGAAGCATTTATCATTTTGGTCTTTACAACTCACTAATTTTTACTTGATAGAAAAGAGATATTGTTATTTTAATTTTTAACATTTATTTAATAAATATAAATTTCCAAAGTACAACTTTTGGATTATAGTGGCTTTTCCTCCCATAACCTCCCTACCACCTGCAACCATCCAATCTTCCACTCCTTCTCACATCCCATTCTTCATCAAGATTCATTTTTAATTATCTTTATATACATAAGATCAACATAGAATATTCTAAGTAAAGATTTCAACAGTTTGCACCCACATAGACACACAAAATATAAAATACTGTTTTAGTAGTAGTTATACCATTGATTCACATAGTATAACACATTAAGGACAGAGATCTTAAATGGGGAGTAAGTGCACAGTTACTCCCTTTGTTGATTTAACAATTGACACTCTTATTTATCGTTATCAATAATCACTCGAGGCTCTTGTCATGAGCTGCCAAGGCTATGGAAGCCTCTTCAGTTTGCCAACTCCAAACTTTGATTCATACATGGCCATTGTCAAAGTAGAAGTTCTCTCCTCCCTTCAGAGAAAGATACCTCCTTCTTTGATGGCCTATTCTTTCCACTGGGATCTCACTCTCAGAGATCAGAGATCATTTTTTTTTTTTTTTTTTGCCACAGTATTTAGCTTTCCATGCCAGAAATACTCTCATGGGCTTTTTAGCCAGATCCAAATGTCGTAAGGGCTGATTCTGAGGCCAGAATGCTGTTTAGGACATCTGGCATTCTGCCATTCTATGAATCTGCTGTGTATCCCGCTTCCCATGTTGGATTGTTCTCTCCTTTTTAATTCTATCAGTTAGTATTAGCAGACACTAGTCTTGTTTATGTGATCTCTTTGACTCCCAATCCTATCATTATGATCAATTATGAACTGAAACTGATCACTTTGATTATTGAGATGGCATTGGTACATGCCACCTTGAAGGGATTGAATTGGAATCCCCTGGCACGTTTCTAACTCTACCATTAGGGGTAAATCCAATTGAGCATGTGCCAAACTGTATATCTCCCCTCTCTCTTATCCCCACTCTTAAATTTAACAGTGATTACTTTTCAGTTAAATTTAAACACCTAAGAATAATTGTGTGTTAATTAAAGAGTCCAACCAATGGTATTAAGTAGAAAAAAAAATACTAAAAGGAATAAAGCAGTAAGTTGTTCTTCAACAGTCAGGACAAGGGCTGATCAAGTCATTGTTTCTCATAGTGTCCATTTCACTTCAATAGGTTTCCTTTTACGTGCTCAGTTAGTTGTCACCGATCAGGGAGAACATATGATATTTGCCCCTCTGGGATTAGCTTATTTCACTCAACATGATATTTTCCAGATTCCTCCATTATGTTGCAAATGACCAGATTCATTTTTTTTACTGCTGTATAGTATTCTATAGAGTACATATCCCATAATTTCTTTATCCAGTCTTCTGTTGATGGGCATTTAGGTTGATTCCATGTGTTAGCTATTGTGAATTGAGCTGTAATAAACATTGAGGTGCAGACAGCTCTTTTATTTGCCAATTTAATTTTCTTTGGGTAAATTCCAAGGAGTGGGATGTCTGGGTTGAATGGTAGGGTTATATTCAGGTTTCTGAGGAATCTCCAAACTGACTTCCACAGTGGCTTTACCAGTTTGCATTCCCACCAACAGTGGATTAATGTCCCTTTTTCCCCATATCCTAGGTAGCATCTGTTGTTAGCTGATTTCTGTATGTGAGCCATTCTAACTAGGGTGAGGTAAAACCTCATTGTGGTTTTGATTTGCATTTCCCTGATTGCTAGTGATCTTGAACATTTTTTTCATGTGTCTATTGGCCATTTGGATTTCCTCTTCTGAAAAAAATGTCTTTTTAGGTTTTTGGCCCATCTCTTAAGTGGGCTGTGTGTTTTGTTGTTGTAGAGTTTCTTGATCTCATTGTAGATTCTGGTTATTAATCCTTTATCTGTTGCATAGTTTGCAAATAGTTTTTCCCATTCTGTTGGTTGCCTCTTCACTTTTTGACTGTTTCTTTTGCAGTACAGAAACTTCTCATTTTGATGTAATCCCAATTGTTAATTTTGGTTTTGACTGCCTATGCCTCTAGTGTCTTTTTCAAGAAATCTTTGCCTGTGCATATATCTTGTAGGGTTTCTCTGATGTTCTCCAATAATTTGATGGTGTCGGGTCATAGATTTAGATCTTTAATCCATGTTGAGTGGATTTTTGTATAAGGTGTAAGGTAGGGGTCTTGCTTCATGCTTCTGTACGTGGAAATCCAGTTTTCCCAGCACCATTTATTGAATAGACTGTCCTTGCTCCAATAATTGGTTTTAGATACTTGATCAAATATAAGTCAGCTGTAGATGTTTGGGTTGATTTCTGGTGTTTCTATTCTGTTCCATTGGTCTATCCATCTGTTTCTGTACCAGTACCATGCTATTTTGATTACAACTGTCCTGTGGTATGTCCTAAAATCTGGTATTGTGATGTCTCTGGCTTTCTTTTTGTTGTACAAGATTGCTTTAGCTATTCGAGATCTCCTTGCCTCCATGTGAATTTCAGCATCATTTTTTCCAGATCTGAGAAGAATGTCTTTGGTATTTTGATTGGCATCACATTGAATCTATAAATTGCTTTTTGGAGAATAGACATTTTGATGATATTGATTCCTCCAATCCATGAGCATGGAAGATTTTTCCATTTTTTTGGTATCCTCTTCTATTTCTTTCCCTCAGATTTTGTAATTCTCATTTTATAGATCTTTGACGTCCTTGGTTAAGTTTATTCCAAGGTATTTGATTGTTTTTGTAGCTATTGTGAATGGGATTGATCTTAGCAGTTCTTTCTCAGCTGTGGCATTGCCTGTGTACATAAAGGCTGTTGATTTTTGTGCATTGATTTTACATCCTGCTACTTTGCCAAACTCTTCTATGAGTTCCAATAGTCTCTTAGTAGAGTTCTTTGGATTCCCTAAATAAAGACTCATATCATCTGCAAAGAGGGATAGTTTGACTTCTTCCTTCCCAATTTGTATCCCTTTAATTTCTTTTTCTTGCCTAATGATTCTGGCTAAAACTTCCAGTACTATATTGAATAGCAGTGGTGAGAGTGGGCATCCCTGTCAACCAGCATCATACTGAATGTAGAAAAGGTGGAAGCATTTCTACTACGATCCAGAGACAGACAAAGATGCCTACTTTCACCATTAATATTAAATATAATTCTCTAAGTTTTAGCCAGAGCCAATAAGCAAGGAAAAGAAATCAATGGGATGCAAATTTGAAAGAACAAAGCCAAATTATCCCTGTTTGTAGATTGCATAATCTCATATATAGGATAAACAAAAGACTCCATTGAGAGTCTACTGAAACTCACAAGAGTGTTTGGCAAAGTTGTAGATTACAAAATAAACACATAATAATCAATAGCATTTGGATACACAAACAATGCCATGGCGATGAACTTGTAAAAACAGTATCATTCGCAGTAGCTACAAAAGATTTAAATATCTTCGAATAAATTTAACCAAGAATGTGAAAGATCTCTACAATGAATCTTACAAAATATTAAGGAGAGAAATAGAAGAAGACACAAAAAGATGGACAACATCTTCCATGTTCATGCATTAGAAGAACTACTATCATCAAAATGTCTATACTATCCAAAGCAATTTACAGATTCAATGTGATCCAAATCAAAATAGCAAGAACATACTTCCGAAATGAAAAAACTATCCAAAAATTCATACACAAGCACATGAGATTCCAAATAGAAAAAGCAATCTTAAATAACAAAAAGAAAACTTATGGCAACACAATACCAGATTTCAAGGCACAGTATAGGGTGCCTTGAAATCAGTTATTAAAAAGTTATAAACAAATCAGTCTGGCCCTGCATAAAATTAGACATGTAGTCAAATGGAACAAAATAGGAACTCTAGAAATTAATACAGTCATGTATTCAATTAATCTTTGACAAATAACTAAAATCAATTCTTGATCTAAAGACTGTCTCTTCCACAAATGGTGCTGGGAAAATTGGATCTCTACATGTGGAAATATGAAACAAAAGCTCACATTTCATTCCCTGTACAAAAATCAACTCACAGTGGACCAGAGATCAAATCTATGACCATAGTACTTCTAGAGGAAACTCTGCAATACATTGCCATAGGTAAAGACTTCTTGGATAAGCCCCCGGAAGCACAGGCAATAAAAGCAAACATAGACAAATGGGATCACATCAAACTAAGATGCTCCATTCAACAAAATGAAGAGACAAGTGATAGAATGGGAGAAAGCACTTGCAAATTATGCATCTGATAAAGATTAATATCCAATATATATAAGAAGCTCAAGAAACTCAACAACAAAATGAATATTCAAGATAATAGATGGGGAAAGGACATGAACAGGAAATTTTCAAAGCATGAAATACAAGTGGCCAACAGACACATGAAAAATGCTCAGGATCACTAGCCATCAGGCAAATAAAAACTGCAATGAGGTTTCATCTCACTCCATTTAGAATGTCTATCAACCAAAAATCAAAAAAAATAATAAATCCTGGAGAGGCTATGGAGCATCATACACTGTTGATATGAATGAATCCTAGTACAACTATTGTGGAAGACAGTATGGCGATTGCTCAGAAATTTGAAAATAGACCCGTCACATGACACTGCCATCCCACTCCTGGGAATTTACCCAAAGGAAATGAATCAGCATATGAAATAACTATTTGTACTCCCATGATTATAGCAGCTCAATTCAAAGTAGTTAAGATATGCAATCAACCCAGAAGTCCATCAATAAATGAGTAAAGAAAATGTCGTTTATATATATGATAGAATACTACTCATCCATAAAAAGGATGAAATCCTATATTTCACAATAAAATGGATGCAGCTGAAGACCGTTATACTTAGCAAAATAAGTTGTCACAAAAAGAAAAATACCGTATAGTTTCTCTGATAGGTGGTAGTTAATACAGAATGCAAAAATTTGTAAAAAATGAAGCTGACATATTATGATTTGATTATTGTTTATAGCTGTTGTCTTTATTCCTGTGGAACAATGTTCTTCATATTTTTTCCTGTTGAAAATTATGGTTAGTGGTTAGTGTGATTATAAGGTAAATTGAAAGTATGTTATTGCAAAAATTAAAGGGAAAGAAAGAAGGAAGGAAGGAAATAAAGAGAGAGGAAGAAGAGAAAGAGAGAGAGGAAGGAAGGAAGGAAGGAAGGAAGGAAGGAAGGAAGGAAGGAAGGAAGGAGAAGGGAAACAGGATGGAGGAAGGACAAAGAGGGGATGGAGGAAAGGATAGATGGAGGGAAATATGGTTATCTTTTTAAGAACTATACCTATTAAATACATGAAACTTTTTTTCTTTATATTAATAATTTAAAAAATAAATATCAGCTAAATAATCAAAAGGAAGTGGTCTCACTATATTAATATTAAAGTAAAATACAAAGCAAGGCAAATTAGTAGAGATAAAAATAACACTTCACAACATAATGAAAAATTCAATTCAGTAGAAAAAGATAAGAGTAATAAAAGTGTATTCACCAAACAAATATCTTCAAAGAATATTTGAACCTGAGATTGCAAATAAAATATTATGAAGTTACTCCCTTAATTCACTAGCAATATTTTTAAATAATGTGCTTTCTTTGACCTTTTAAGTATATGAGAAACACATTATTTTCCAATTACTTGCCACTGAACTCCCCATTCACGCTGTTATCCATGTCATGAAGTGGGAGCAGATTCACTATGAGCCTTTGAGGTTATGCACTGTAATTCACATAATTGCCACAAGATGGCAGTGGTTGTTTGCTTTATGTTGCACACCAGCCCAAGCAATATTTTTGTGAATGTACACAAATGTCAGCATCAACCAAAGGTATAGAGAGAAAGCCAACCAATTTTTCTTTAACACCATAATCCTGTTATAGAATAATGATTTTATTTCACGAGTGTGTTAAGGACTTTATACATGTCAACCTTTGAGGAATAAAGAAGTGATTAAGAATTCTTGCCTTCAAGGAGATTATGGAATAGATGGGATATAGTGAAGAGGCTACAGACCATGAGAATATTGCGCCATGAGAACAGGAGTATTCTGTGTACTCACATAAAAGCAAATTTGATCTGACAGCTCAAGAAGATTACTGGAGTGCCCGATTCTGTATGACATATGACCACCACCATTGGGGTAGAAGCTTTTGACTGCAGACAAAAGTATCAGGGAAAATTAAAGAGGCTAAGATGTATGTAAAAAGAGTATTTCAAAGAGAAAGATTTCATGTTCAAAATCCCAGAGTCGGATTTAGTTTTTGGTTAGATTGATTATGCTGAATGCAGAAAACTAAAGGCATATGTTGCTTCATTGTGTTGTATGGATATAGAACCTGGAGCAATATTTACAGGAAGCATAAAACTACTAAATCTCAACTATTTTGAATTGTGACTTCTACCAAACATCTAAGAAACAAATGACTCTGTCATTTTTTTTTCAGCTAACAAAAGAGGGAAAGGATACAGCAATTTTCAATTAATTATGTGAGGCTAGTAAAATTTCACAAAATTAGAGGAAAGAACGAAAGTAAAAAGTTACATATTTTGAAAATGGAATTTCTGGTCTTGCACAAAAATTTGAGATTCCATTATAACATTATGACAGATACACTGCAATTAAGCAATAGTAATTTTTAAGCTCCCTTATACTCTAAATGGACCATCATATAGTTAGTCTGTCATTGACTAAAATATTGGTATTTGGCATGTGACTGCATAGTACCAGAACTAAACCTATTGCAGTTTTATCAATTCCACCCCCTGGACACCATCCTGTAGTCACTAAGTTTGTGAAATGAAGGTGAAAAAATTTCTTAAACTGAAGTCACAATCTCACTATACATCTGAGACCCTATCACTGGTATATAGAATGCTTCCCTTTAGCCACATCTCACTACAACATTAAAGAACTGCTTACCATATTTCTTTTTCTCTAATACATTATATCTTCCATTTAAGAGAAAAATACGAGGCATACTTCAAGACAAAAAGCACAGTTTGAACAGATACAGTCAGAATCAGGTAGACTCCAACATGACAAAAACATTGGAGTTATCATAGTAAAAGCTGACAACTAATTAATATGCCAATGATTCTAATGGATTAGTGAGCAACATGTGATCATAGAGGAATAATGTAAACAAAAAAAATGAAAACTCTAAGAATCAAAGAGAAATGCTAAGGATAAAAGACCATCATGATATAAATGAAAACTACCTTTAAGGGATCATTACTAGACTGAGAAGATGCCCTTACTTGAGGGTACGTCAATAGAAATCTCCAAAACTTAACAATAAAGGAAAAGGAAAAAAATTAAACAGAATACCTGAAAGCTGTAAGACAACTACAAAAGTATAATATCCACATAACTGGAGTATCAGAAATAGAAGAAAATATTTACGGTTGCTATTTGTTTCTCTCTCAGTCTTCACTTCATGATTCAAATTCTCACCTTTATTCTCCACTTTTCTATCAGCAATTTATTTATAGCTGCATCACAGTAACCGACATGAAATGCTTTACCAAAGTGTGTTAAAGGCAGAGTCATCTTCATATTTCATTTATTCAAAAATATGTCACATGGCCCAAAAAAGACCCTTTTCTGCTGTGTGAATTGATGCATGTGGACTGAATAGTGATTGATCACTGATTGTCCTTTGCCTTAACAACTTTTACTTAAGTAAATAAATTCCTTTTATTTTGATCTTTCTTAAACATTCATTTGAATATGTGCTCTTTGTCCTTTCTGTATTTGTAAAAATGGGAGATGTAACACAATCTAACAAACAACACTGCCAAGGTTTAAAGAGGACATGTCAGGCTAGCTCATTTTCACAAGAAAAAAATTCTTCGGAACAATATGAACTTGACAGGACGCAAATAAGAAGATTATAATAATAGTACACAGTGACACATTGTTCCAGCCCCATTCTGTAAAGACAGTGTTTATTTGGTTACAAGAACTTAAACTCCAAGGCTGGTGTTGTGGCATAGCCCTTATGATGCTGGCATCCCAAATAGGTGTTGGTTCTTGTCCTGGCTGCACCACTTCTAATCCAGCTCCCTGCTAATGTTCCTGGGGAAGCAGCAGAAGAGGCCCAAGTGCTTAGGCCCCTGCAGCTATGTGGGAGATCTGAATGAGGCTCCTGGCTCCTGGCTTCAGCCTGGCCCAGCTCTAACCACTGCAGCCATGCTGAGTGTGAATCAGTAGATGGAAGGTCTCTTTCTCTTTCTGTCTCTCTGTCCCTGTCTCTGTCTCTCTCTCTCCCCTTCTATCTCTGTAACTCTGCCTTTCAAATAAATACATACATCTTTATTAAAAAAAAAAAAGGCAGCTAAAATAAAGAGTTCAGGAAATAAAAAATCCAGATATTGAAACTGATTGATTAAATCACAACATGTTACGATTCTTGTGAAAGAGGATTACAGATCCACTTTATTGGATCACAGTTAGCATTGTAACTAACCATGGCCAATCAGATTATCTGCCAACTATGTTCTTACTATATCCATATTACCTTTGCAAAGAACCTTCCTTACACTGGGTCTGGGGAAGGCCACTCTAAATACCAGTTCCCAAACCACTGGTGATTGGTGGAGAATATGTTTGGAATTTACAGAAGATTCAAAATATGTGTCTAGTTCAAACACAAAATAGCTGTAACTACAGAAAAATCTTCAGAAGTATTAACATCAGAAATAACCCAACAGTTTTAAAAATGAGGAGGCAATGCTACTCAGAGTTCACAAGCTTCAAGTTAAATTCAAATTTATTTCTTCAATGAATATACGCATTCTAATATGGAAAAGTTATAACAAAAATTATCATTTAAATGGAGAAGGAAATGTAGAACCTCTAGGAAGAAATCCACATCAGGAGTGGAATATCTTATGCTTTGAGTTTTAATCAAATTGTTTTTACTCCAATTGTTTCAGTTTGCCTATTAAGGACTCTTTTAGTTCCTCCCTGTGCCTTTTTGACATACCCTAAATGAAGTGTTTATTTTAGCACATTTTTTTTCTTTGTTGAACTACAAGATGTTTCAGGTTCATCTTGTGTTCATATACTTCTTGTCTCCTCTCCTAAATTCTGCCATTTTCCTCAAGGATCTCTGATTCCTTTTATTGTAGAATGATAATAGAAAACAAGAGGGGTCGGCACTGTGGTGTATCAAGTAAAGCCGCTGCCTGCAGCGCCGGCATCCCATAGGGGCGCTGGTTTGATATCTGGCTGTTCCACTTCTGATCCAGCTCTCTGCTATGGCTTGGAAAAGCAGTAGAAGATGGCCCAAGTCCTTGGGCCCCTGTACCTGTGGGGAGACCCTGAAGAAGCTCCTGGTTCCTGGCTCTGTGGCCATTTGAGGAGTATACCAGCATATGGAAGATTCTCTCTCTCTCTCTTTCTGCCTCTGCCTTTACATTTGCCTTTCTATAACTCTGCCTTCCAAATAAATAAATCTTAAAAAAAAATAAAGAAAAGGAACAAGATTTGGCTTCTGAGAGTTCTTCCTACCGGATCTTTTCAACCGAGTGTACAAAGAATTATATATTTTTGTATTAACCCATACCTAAATACACATATACAAGTATGTATTTATAATATATATCTATGAATTGGGCCTGTGGGACTAAAGACAAAAGGAATTACACATTAGTACTGTGCTCTAGTTCATAAAAATTTTTCCTATTGAGGTACAAGTATGTAATTCTGGCACTGAACGCTGGAATTGAACAGTTCAGTAAATGGGTGGTAAATTATGGTAACCAGATTTATCCCTGTTGGTGGCAGTAAATCTCTCACTGTTTCATAGACAAAGAAAGGGAAATAGATTCATTTTGGATGCATAAGAGAAAACCCATGGCAAATCAAAAGCACCGGATAGAAAATAAACTGGTAGTTTTACAACTTACCTAAACCTAACTAAGCCGTTCTTGTATAGAAATTTTGAATATCCCATTGGCTGTTGTTATTAATACAAACAATACAAGAAAGAATAAATATTTATAATGAATGTAGGAACTAGTGTGTCCATCTGTGTTTGCCCTATGTACTTATACACATAGAAAAACCATACACAACAGATAAAAGTGTATTTCTGGTATTTTGAGTTTTAAGCTTTATATGTCAAACTTCTACAGTTTTATTTTCTTCAGTCATAAAAATGCCATCAAACCTTCATTGAATTATGACGATTAAATTACACACTAAGCTTGAAGTATTAGCATCATTTTTGGCACATATTATGTAGCCAATAAAATTGACTTTTAATTTACTACTGAGAAAAGTCAAGATTGGCTTGAAGTCAAGACATCAGGGAAAAGAGTTTCTCTTCTGTTGAATAGGAAGAAACCCTAGTACCTTCTAGGTTCTGCAGAATAGAGATGGTAAAGATCAAATGCAGATGGTAGAAATGAGCAGTAGTAAAAAAAAAAAAAAAGTCTCTTTTCAGAATAGAAATAGTGTGTGCATGTTTCACCATCTTAAGCAGTGACTTACTGAGGCTTATCTTCAACTATAAAGGCTTTGGGGACAAATAGGGAGTTAAGCTCAGTATTTGGATTGTACTTTCTGTCCAAACGTGAAGCATGATTAGGAATTGAGAGCAGATAAAGAACAGTCCTTTGGAAGAACACTACCTCTTCTGTCACTGTCTCTACTGACCAACCACCAACAGGACAGGTGAAGCAGATGTATGGATTTTAATGAATGCAAAAACCATCTTGAAGCTCATATAAGCATACTTGAAGATCGATTTATATTTAATGTAAGTGTTCTTTTGTATTTATGTGCTTAAAATTTCACTGATTTCTCTTAATCTTACCTAGAGGTAGAATTTTAATTCACTCAGGGCCCATGCTCAACTTGAATAAATGGTACAGTGTTTGAGAATGATCATATTTTAGAGATGACAATTTCAAGTCCATGCACTTGCCATTCTAAGGGAGGAAACCATGGCACAGAGAGGTTAAGTGCTTTGCGTAAGGTTGCACATCAAGTTAATCACCACTCATGTAGTTTTCAAAAAAGAAAAGTCACCACTGCTTTAAAGTTATAGTTGGAAGAATTTAGAGCTCAGTTTGGCCTTTGAAATTGCCATGTCATCCCTTCTCATTTTGTAGATAAAATAACTAAGGAGCACAGAGCTCCCAGCAAAAGAGGGATCTGAAAGCACTCTGCTGACCACCAATCCACAGCTCTTCTTGTCATGCTGTGTGGTAACTGTTTTTACAGATGTGTCTGCTGCACAATTATTTTGTTTGGGAAATAGAATTTCTTTGGCAGAGCATACAACATAACAATAACTATAGCCATAATAATGTTATAAATGTTTCTACTGAAGAGTTATTTGTGACATATTTTTTTTTGGTTTGCCAGATAAATTCTCCTTTCTGGCCAATCTTTTTCTTAAAATTTCAGTTCCTCACCTTACTCTTCTTTTCTTGAAAGTCCCCATTATAATGTTACCATGGAAATTGCTCTCTTTCTCGTGAGTTTTTCCAGATATTTGAAGCTATTTATTTTACAGTATATTCTGGACCTCTTTATGTCTTTAGGGTGGCATCAACCACCTTAAGTGTCAATCGTGAGCTTGTATTTTTCCCGACTTCATTTAATACATTATCTTCCCACTGAAAGCTTACCACACCCACGGAATCCTGATTTTAGCTGAATGTCATTCATTACAAGCAAGCTCCAATAGATGTCACTATATACCATGTATTAAAAGAAGCAATTGTAAATGCCTTTTACTCAATAAATGGATTTTTTGACAAAACTATATTGCATAAGGGCTCATCAGATTGTGAATCTCTGTGGTTCTATTTATATTAAGGTCTAAGTTGACATAGTAAAACATTTTCAATGGCATTAATAAAATAAATGACTTAGACTGAAATCTTCACTGCATAAGAAATGCATACTCTGCCCTTTATCTTGATGTTTTACCAGAATTCCATATTAGGGAATGGAAAAAAACTAGCAAGTTAAGAACTCCATAGAAAGCAGAGCTAGATGCTATTTAGCATTTCACTTCCAAATGACATGCTTCTTTTCTACAAAAACTTCATGGGATTATTTTGTGTTGGATTATAATGGGAAAACAATGGTCATATGCATTTGTGGCACATGGTGGTTACCTTGTCTTTCACTCATACAATGGATTCAAGAAAGTGACTTTGCTTAAAATTGTTGAAAGGTACATTAAACATCTAATTTAGACACTTCATTCTGGGATAGAGAATTTAAGTCTTACAGATGATAAACTACCTGGTCAAAGCAAAAAGGATAACAAAGGCATATCATTGGCCGGCGACGCAGCTCACTAGGCTAATCCTCCGCCTTGCGGAGCCGGCACACCAGGTTCTAGTCCCGGTCGGGGCACCGGATTCTGTCCCGGTTGCCCCTCTTCCAGCCCAGCTCTCTGCTGTGGCCAGGGAGTGCAGTGGAGGATGGCCCAAGTGCTTGGGCCCTGCACCCCATGGGAGACCAGGATAAGTACTTGGCTCCTGCCATCGGATCAGCACGGTGCGCCGGCCGCAGCGCGCCAGCCGCGGCAGCCATTGGAGGGTGAACCAATGGCAATGAAGACCTTTCTCTCTGTCTCTCTCACTGTCCACTCTGCCTGTCAAAAAATAAAAAAAAATAAAAAGGCATATCATTAGTGGTTTTACGTTTCTTTTATAAGTGAAGAACTAAGCAGATTATCCTAAAATAATCTACAAGAAGCTGAGTAGGTGAGGATTACATGTTTGGAGAAAATATGGAACAATAACTTTATTGACAAAGCCATTAAAATATTGAGCACCTTTTGAAATAGTTGTATATGAATCATCTTGCATAATCCTCACAGGTATATTACATGTTGCATTTTTGTCTATCCAATAAGCATAGAGATTACAAAGCCTTGTGCCATAGCAATGAGAGAAATTGGGATATAGATAATAATAATAAAACCCACACTAGTAATATCGATTGGATGCCAGATAAAAATGACATTAATCACTCAGTTTATGCCAGGCATTGTGATAGACTCCTTATATAATCATATATATGTATGCTATCATTAAAACAGCCCTGAGAAATAAATACTATTACAGTTAATTTACATAAAAGCAACAGAATAAGTAAATTGTAAAATATAAATTGTGTGAAGTAACCTACCCACTAACAGTTGGAGCTCACATTAGATCCAAAAATCTATGATTTTTTTTAAAAGATTTATTTTATTTATTTGAAAGACAGAGTTACAGAAAGAGGTACAGCCAGAGAGAGATCTTCCATCCACTGGTTCACTCCCCAGTTGGCTGCAATGGCCAGAGCTGCGCTGATCCGAAGCCAGGAGCCAGGAGCCTCCTCCAGGTTTTCTCATGCAGGTGCAGGGGCCCAAGGACCTGAGCCATCTTCCACCACTTTCCCAGGCCACAGAGAGCTGAATCAAAAGTGGAGCAGCCGGACTCGATCTGGTGCCCATATGGGATGCTGTCACTGCAGCCAGTGGCTTTACCTGCTATGCCACAGAGCCAGCCGCCAAAATGTATGCTTTATAAAGACTCACAGACAGCACTAGGCCAAGGAGAGTTGTCATAGATTTCAAATACATACGTATATAGTATCTATATCACACTTATAAATGCATGTAACTATGTCTTCTCTATATGATTCCAAAAAATGTAATGAACATGACTGGTAAATTTTCTAGAGCTAAGGAATTTACTATAGGAAAAAGAAGCAAAACTATATTTATTTAGTCTGTTAGCCCACGATTTTTTTCTCTCTTCTACAAATATAACACTCTTAAAAAACAAAATGAAGAAGGGAAAGAATAGTTCATCCTGAAACCACAGGCTTGCAATTGTTTTTTTTAATTTTTATTTTATTTTTTTTATGTAAGTTAAAAAATTTCAGGTGATTCATATACACAGATTTAGGAACATAGTGATATATCTCAGCTTACCCTCCTTACTGCCCACGCACCCAGCATTCTGCCTCCTTCTTCTCTTAGTCCCTCTCTTAATTTTTACAATGATCTACCTTCAGTTTACTTTATACTCAGAAGATTAACCCTACACTAAGTAAAGAGTACTATGAAGAAAAAAACAGTGTTCCTCAACAGTAAAGATGGGGCTATAAACAATCATTAAATCTCAAAATGTCAACTTTACTCTTAACAATTTTTGAGATTTGGTGATTATTTATAGTCCTTGTAATAGGTTCTTGTTCATCAGTGACGGGTAACAATGAAGGTGGGAGGGGATCTATTAAGAAGGAGCGATTACCTAAAAGAACAATGTTTGCTCTCATATTAGTGGAGTGAATGTTCTGGAGCCTCTGGACAAAAGGCAAAGTGGATCAAAAGGAAGAAAGTTAACAAAAAAGTGACAAATGTCCTTTCTAAATCAGCTAGCCTACATTAGATTAATTGTGACAGAAATCACTAAAGACACAATGACTAGAGCCACTTAGAGCACTTTTTGGGAAACTGTTTTCATACTCTTGCGTTACCTTGTTTATCAATACCTTTAGTGGGCATGAGTTTCCTTATCTGTAAACGTAGGATGACAGATGAGACTTTCTGTAGCTTCTCTAACTTAAAAACCAAGAATTTTAAATAGTTTGTTGACGATGTTTAATGCAAGAAAATTATGATTTGTTTCTTTTTTTATTTTAAGCCCTTACCTTTCACCAGTTTAAATCCCCAAAGTAACTGGTCCCTCTGTCTTTAAGGTGTTGATTTGCAGGATGTGCAAAGATTGTGGAGCTGTGTCATTGTTGGGGCTACATCAAGAACTATAAGTGCATTGATACAAAGGGGCGCATTGAGAATTCAAAAGTATATTAGATGTTGAGGTCAACTTTGCATCTAAATAGTAATATGTAAACACAAAATGCAAGCACACTAAAGGAAAACCAAGTAACTGCTTAGCCTTCGCCTGTTTTTGGCTGTGCCATTTGCCAACTGTAGGACCCTGGGCACCTCCATTAAGTTTCTACGCTTCCTTTTCTGCCTGTCTGCAATGCTAACAGTATCTATGCCATAGAATTGTCCTGATGATCTAGTTAGGTAGGGACTCAGAACAGTGCTGTGAGATCACTGTTCTCATTATCTTAAATAAAGATTGTCAGTGTCACTACTGGCTCATTCACATTGTACTTGCTCATCTGGATATGAGGTAACTTTTTTTAAGCAATCACCTGTGCAAACTACAGTGATCTCACTTTGTTTTGAGTATTATCTCTCACAGACTTTAAAAATCTCATGGTCCTTGGAATCATATTCAAGAGAAGATATAATTGATTTAGACCAATTCCACATTTTAGATAGTGGTTCTAATTTTTATTTTGTGCTGTTAAGACATATTCTTTTTTATACAGTCTGGTGTATCATATTCCATAATCACAAAACTATTCCAAAGTAATCCAGTATTGGCCAGAAATGAATTTCCTCATGGGAGTAGGCCTGTGGAACGCTCTGCTCCCTTTCTATTATTGTGGAGTGATATTTACTACATAGTTATAGTTTTCCTTCTTCTCTATACCCCATTCCCCTCAGCTTTCTCCTTCGTTTTCCCTCCAAAGGATTTCCTTATATGAGTCCAAGGCACTGCCATCATCTGGGTCACTTCATCAGAGGACAAATTAGGAGGCACCTTCTATTTAATTCTGGAGTTATTCTGAAATAAGAACTCTCTCCTCACTCAAGTAAATTCCTTTTCCTTCTGATGATATTCCAGGATTACAAATCCATTTTTTCATGTAAATCAATAACCTCTCCAGGCAATCTCTTTCAAAATGAAGATACTCAAGGGAGTATTCATTATGAAGCTGCTAACATCTCTGTGTGGAGGATTTTCATTAACTTTTCCCTGCTATGAAAGGATGGCTTGACCCTGCAAAGGAGGCTTGGCTTGTGTGGGGCTGAAAGACATCCAGGCTGGGAGAAGTTTGGCTTCAGAGAAGTAGAAAAGTGATGGATTTGCATATGTTTCAGACATCACTATGGTGGCCTTCCTGGAGCCATTTAGGACACAGAGAGCATGCCCATTCTACTTAAAGAGGCCCTGAGCTACAAAAGTTACAATAGAAGAGTTAGGGAGTAGAGTTTGTCATCCACCAGCTACCCCTACTATTCCCTCATGGAAAATAAATCTTGGCAGCCAGAGTTGGCGATGTCTGAGGTTCTGCAGACAATTATGAAGGCAGAGACAGTGAACAATTGGTGTTATATAAATAGGTATAGCTATAGATATGGTTATTTCAAATTAAGTGGCTGCACAGGACACAGAAGAATCTTGGAGCCAAATCCAAGCTTTAATGCAGATAGAAGACACACAAGGAGAGGGAGTGTTTTAACCACATATGCATGGACAGAGTCTTTAGAAACCAACAAAAGAGCAGGTGTTATACAAAGAACAGAAGATATTAAGACTGTTCACTGCCCACAGGGGATGCTTAAAGAAATAGCCACCATGATCTATTTCTGTCTCTAAAACTGTATTCTTCCCTGCATACTACAAAACTTGCCTTGTTCTCACATTTTCACAAAACAAGGTAGAAATTCTAACTCTATAGTTTCTAAGAGACAGCTGATCTATTTATTGTCTGCCTGCTTCTGCTCCAAGGAACCAGAAGTGTTTACTCAGGCACAAGCAACAGGGCAACAGGGCTCTGGTTTTCCTTTTGATCTGCATCACCCAGGCAAATCAGCATTTTCAGTTTCCCAGGACCTGAAACCAGCTAAGCCAACTGGAGGCTTGAAGAACGGTACGGTTGCCCTCTTTTCCATTGTCTTCTTGGCTATTTTTCCTGAATTTTTAGAAAAGGCTTTTATTTGATGCAAACAAATGTCATGTTCTCTAAGCTAGTGCAACTCAGAGAAATAAAATAGAGCAAAACCAGAAAGCTCCAATACAAATTTGATTTCTGTTTGGGGAGAATTTCCTCAAATCTATACTTTAAAAGTTATTTTTCAAAGTTACTCTAAGTTAAATGTTTTCATCTCCAGGGCAATACAATTTAAAATACACAGGTTAAACTCTGAACTCCAAGAGTGTTGTCACTTATTTACAAATGATATTTGCACACAAACTCTTTAGAATAATTTGTTAAAGCTCATCTAGGAGTTGCAAGTATTGTTCTCTTGATCTGTAATCCATCTCTGATGATTCTTATGAGGTTTTGCAGAAGAAATAGGTTCAGTGTTTAAGCTATTAGAAGCATCTGTGAGCTCACCTTTTTCTCTGACTTGTGTCTAGGAGAATACTCCATTGTCATGGGCATAATCTGACTGCAATTTACCTTGAGTAGGTAATGTCCATGATGTCAGGCCTGTGAGCAAATGAAACATCCTGCTGAAGTAATGACAGTTACAGTAGAACTAACCTGTCTTGTCAAAGAATAGCAACTGAAAAGATCTGATTTGATTGCATCCTTATACCGTTATATTTTAATACTGTGCCCAATCATTCTCTTCTCTATTTCTAGCTCAGTATTGAAAATCTGCAATTTATGCTACTGTCAAATTTTTTCCTTAAAATGTTATCTGAGCATAAATAATACAATAGTTCCAACGCAAGCACAGAGACTCTTCCTTGATTCTGACCTTGAGATGGTTAAAATATTCAAAGTTGAAGTGAATCTCCTTTTCTTGCTATACTGGGCAAAATGTGAGCAAAGAATCAGTACCAGAGATTTTTTTAGGTCATCTTCTTCTCCTTTCCTTTGTGCCTGCTATTAAAAGAGTTAAGTGGTAATAAATAAAGTTTCACCTACTCACTGAGCTTAACTCCTATGTTTTAAAAATAAGAAAAAAATATTTTTTTCATTTATTTCTCTGGAAATTCATACAAAACCCTCATTCAACCAAAAAATGACAGTATGTTTGCACATCACTAGTTTGCCAATGACTTACTTGTTGTGCTTCTCAAGTCTGGAGTTGGCAGGGCAGGGTAGGTACAATATTATTTTCTCCAGTTTATAGCTGGACATAAAACCGAAGTTCAAGGAGACAGCACGACTGGCTCAAGGACATACAGCGTATAATCTGGGTAGCTGGACTCGAAAGCTGGTGTATATCTCCCATGTCTGTGGTATTTAAAGATTTTTAATTTACAGAATGTGAATATTTCTCTAAAAAAAGATGTTCCACATTGAAATGCTCCCAGTGGCTAAGCTGCTGCTTTGCAACTGTTATGAAAGTGGTATGATTTTATCCCCTGAGTGAGCAACCAAAAGTATTTATTTCATTACGCAGTCTGTGGAAGAGCGAATACCCAGGAATTATGGTGTTCCTGATCAGTGACACAGGGCTGTCGTGACCTTTCAGTGAACTTGAGCCTGTGCAGCAGGTTGGGGAGCCCGAGAGTGGTCAGGTGACAGAGCTACCATCTGCAGTTCTGGACTGGTCATCTGGTCAGTGCTGACCTTTCAGAACATGATCCAGTGAAATCCAAACCCTGAGAGTGGCTGGCAGGCAAAATCTGCTCCTCAATGTCAGTTTCACTGTTGAGTTGCTTAATTGTCCACTACAACTTGTAGAGGGCCCATTAGGCTCAGGTCATGAACCTCCATTTAGCATTAATGGATAATCAAACCTATTTGATTGAAAATGCTTTTGTCTCAACTGTATTTCCTTCATAATTGTAAATATCTAACGCTTTGGACACACAGATTTTGAGAGATCAACACCTATTTATAAAATTACTCCATCAAGAGAATATAACTATTAAAATAATACTGCTAAACTTCATAATATTGATACCTATTACAAAGGTGTTCTAGTATATTACCATAACAGATTTTAACACTTTATCCTCTGGCAATATTTGAATGTCAAGGTTTAAGTTACTTTGCCTGCAGAAAATACATCTTATTCCATCTCATGCGCCCTATATTTTACCAGGGCCTTCCCCAGGGATACATCACTTATTTATTCATTTGTCAGAACTTTATTGAGCATCTACCATGGGCTGAACATCCTATGTAGTCAGACAAAAAGGTGAATAAGACCCTTAAAACCCTGCTCAACATGGGCATGCAACCTAGCTAGAATAAAGGACATGCTAAAATATAAAACAATCTGGAAAGGCAAAGTGTACTTATACACATGGGTTCTCCGAATAGTACTGAAGACATATGGGGCCAATACCCTCAAGAGAAAAAGCTAAGGAAAGCTTAGGACACATTGAATTTAATGTCTAGAAGAAGGAGGAAATGTCTAGAAGCCAATAGAATTCTGGAGTAAGGCTAAGCTAGTGCTGTACCGTGTTTGAATGAGCCTCATATAATCATTTTTTTTTTTGACAGGTAGAGATAGTGAGAGAGAGAGAGATAGAGAGAAAGGTCTTCCATCTGTTGGTTCGCTCCCCAAATGGCTGAAGCCAGGAGCCAGGAGCCAGGTGCTTCTTCCTGGTCTCCCATGCGGGTGCAGGGGCCCAAGCACTTGGGCCATCCTCTACTGCCCTCCCGTTCCACAGCAGAGAGCTGGACTGGAAGAGGAGCAACCATATGGGATGCTGGCACCACAGGCAGAGGATTAACCAAGTGAGCCACGGCGCCAGCCTGCCTCATATAATCATAAGGAATAATTGAAGCCATGGAAATTTTTGACAGAAAGAAGTTGATGAAAGATCATGAAGTAAAACTTTCATTTAAGGTATAGAAGAAAAAGAAAATATAGAAATAAAATAAAAACCATAACAGCATATTATCATTTCCAATAAAGGGGGAAGAGTGTGCAATGGAGTCATTACTGTACTTGATGTACTTGATGCATAACAGTAATAACATTCATCAAAAGTCACACAGCAAGTTGGAATCTCCACTGGTTTTGATTTCATGCTGAATAACCTGCATTCACAGTCATGTTTAGTTCTAATTTCCTTTGAACTCAGAATTGGTAACTTACTCAATCCATATCCCAGCTGCCTGACTTCTGAAATAAAGGTAGGTTGTGAAAGTCATTACCCTTTCCATGAGCTATCTGAGTATGAGCTAACTAGAGTTTCTCAAATAAAGCTGCAGTGTAAATGTAAGATGTATTATTATTCTAAATGGCCCATACCTATTTATAAAACTAAGACTATTAGAAGTGAAAGCCTCTTCTAAAAAGCCAGCAATTATTTAATTACAGGACAGTTCACAAGTTACCCATATCTGCATGTAATGTGTTCTTTAAAAACGTGTACCACATAACTCTACACTAATTCTCCAAAGAGGTGATTACTCTGTTATGTCACAGAATAGTATATTATTAATAATATACAAATGAAAGAAAATTGTCCAATTAATGCAATTAGTGTGTTAGCTAGAAACACCAGATGAGAGCCAAGATTCATTGGTTCTATTTGGAGCTCCACCACTAACTCTGAACCTTCAGAAGACACATCTTCTTCAAAATAATATTGATCCCTCACAAGTGTACAAGACTTTAAAGACATAATTTAAAATTCTGTGAAATTTTCTGAAGCTGCAGCAATTCTTTTTCAATTAACAAAGAAACTTGCAGGTTGTCAAAGGTATAGGTTTTTTCTATTATGTACTCACATTGCATAGATATGCAAAGGATTTGAAACATTTTACGTTTAGAGAGAGGCATTTTTTAAATATATACTTACTAAATGAGCCATGAGTTAAAATCTACAGGAGCAAGATCTCATTTGCAAATGAACTAGGGAGAGGTAGTAAAGAAATACAAAACAAGCATTTTTTAAAAATACATACATATACAAATGTGAACTTTTCTAAAATATCAAACTAATGTTATTTTAATTTTGAGACAAATTGCAATACCAGACAATGTCTGTGTTTTCAAAGTTAATCAGAAACTATAAAGTACTTGAATGACAGACAAATTCCCTATGAAGGCTGCCAATTAGAGTCTCGTATGGGCGGGCTAAGGCTCCAGGAGCTTTCGTTTTACTTCTGGTTCTCTGTTGGAGTTCCTTTCAAGCTGTCAGAGCTTGGGAAGAACCTAGGCTTTAGGGCTTGCTTTTTAATACCTTTCATTTTCCTACATGAACTCAAGTTTTGAAAATTTAAACATGATAAAACTCCATGGGATATGACATGATTCAGTTAACGACTTGACTGTGTAATGATCCACAACTTAATACCAACAAGAGATTAAGATAGAAATGATGGTTATTACTAGGAAAAAATTATAGTGTCAGATAATGGATAGCCAAAGAATGCCATCTCTCACTTAAGAATAGTTACATTAGGCTTTTTTAAAAATTACTTCAAAAGAAATGATGGAAGATTTGTGCTGTGATTTATATTAGGGGATGCTATCAAGAGCAATAATATATATCAAAAGATTAAAAATTCTATAAATATAATTACATATGATATAATATTTTATTTGTGTATCACTACATACATTTACATGTGTTCATATATATTTATACAAGTGGGGGCTTAGTATTTTTTTAAGATTTATTTATTTTATTTGAAACAGAGTTATATAGAGAAACAGACAGACAGAGATAGAGAAGTCTTCCATCCATTGGTTCACCAACCCCTCTAAAGTGGCCACAATGGTCAGAACTGGACTAGAACAAAGCCAGGAGCCAGGAGCTTCTTCCAGGTCTCCCTTGTGGGTTTAGTGGAACAAACACTTGGTCCATTTTCCACCGCTTTCCCAGGTGCATTAGCAAAGAGCTGGATCAGAAGAAGAGTAGCCAGGACTTGAACCAGAGTGCATATGGGGTGCCAGCATCTTAACCCACTGTGCTACAACATCTACCCTGGGGCTTGGGATTTCTTAAGCAGTAACACTCCAGAATTATTTATTCTTCTTTTTAATATTTTCTTTACATTTTGTAAACAAACAATGTGGAATTTTTAGATTTTACAATTTAATGATCATTAACCATTTTACTTTCATAACTGTAGCTCCCATGGGAAGGAATAATAGCATCTGTATGATAGGCAGAATTCAGAGAGATGCCTACCATTCTCATCACCCCCTTTTTCCTATCACCTCTCCTGATCTACCTTACTTTTCTCTCCATACGGCCATGTAAAACCCTCTTTACTCTTGAACTAAAAAGAATTTACAAAAGCATAAGCAGAGAATTAGAACCCATCAAGGGTGTTTGGAAAGAAAAGACAAGGAATATGAACAGTTATCTACAAGGTCATTATTATTCCAATAGTCAGAACTGTTGATATTAGCAAGAAATTGACTGTAACTTATATCCATCCATAGGAGGTTGTCAAATAATTGTACAGTCACATATTGCAATTCTGGTTAGCTTTAAAGGAAAGTAGTAATACTGAAATTATGATGATGACCAAAGTAAGTAATGTGCTACTTTCGCATACCAAAAAGATTAAATTATTAAATCATATTTTCTTATATTACATAAATAATCTAGAAGGTTAAGAACTAATAAAATGACACTTATGAGCATAGATTTGTTGGGATAGAAGTGAGACTTCTTAACATATATTTTTAAAAATTTTTGAGCAACATGAAGACATTACTTTTTAACAAAAAATGCAGAGTAGCACTCTACAAATGTTTGAGTGAGTTGTAATTAAATGAATCAGAAGACTCAAAGTGAGTTTTTTATAATGGTAAGTTAATTAGCATCTTTGATTTTTCTAGTTATTATCATTTTACTCTGATTCCTTACTTCCTTCAAAAATCAATGCACCAAGCCAATGTAGTGGCCCAGTGGGTAAAGCTGCTGCTTACAACACTGACATCCTCTATTGAAGGATAGGTTTCAGTCCTAGCTGCTCTGATTCCAATCCAGTTCTATGCTAATGTGCCTGGAAGACAGCAGAAGACAGCCCAAGAAACTGGGCCACTGCCGCTTCCAGGCTACTGGCTTCAGCGTGGCCCAGACCTAGCTCTGGTGGCTATTTGAAGAGTGAACTAGCAGGAGTGTGATCTCTTTTTCTCTGTGTCTTTCCCTATTTCTCTGTCACTCTTCCTTTCAAATAAATAATTCTGTTTTTAAAATCAATGAACCAAGCTCTCATTAAAATACACAATCTTCAAAATCTTACCTTATTCTGAGGTGTTTTATACTTTTATGTTATTTATATTCTAATAGAGTTCAAGCTGCCCTACAATGGAGATGATCTCTTGTTTTTATTTTTATTCTTTATTCAGTGTCTCCCTGAAGGCCCTGATCAAAGCTAATGCTCAATAAATCATCAACCTCTATAAATTCCACTAATGTGTCATGTAAGTGATGCTTATTACAGGACATAAAACTTAGATATCTCTTATCCTCATTCAAATTAACCAAGTCATATCATTTTACAATGATATGAATCCTGGTGATGTGTCATATATTCAGAAATAGTGGCTTTTGGACATGTTTCAAGTTACGATAAATTCCTAAGTTCCTTTAGATGACTAATTCAAACACGTAGAGATAATTGACAGTGCTTCAATGTGCCCTAATATTCAGATAACTGTTCAGTGCCTTTTCCTGGAGTAATGTGCTCTGATTTCCTTCTCTTTTCTTTAGTGACCTTGTGATGTTTCCCCATCACTGTGAGACATTATTCCATCACATGTTATGACTGAAGCAAACCAGCAAAACACAAGAAAGCAATCCTATCTGTCGATTAACTACTTTTGTCTAGTTATCAAAGTTCATTTTAGCATGAGATGTACTGTGCAATGTTTCTCGATTTCTATTTAAATTTCTCTTGCCACCTCACCCAGGAGCTTTCTATTATGCTGTCTGAGATGCAGGCTCAGGAGTATACTTTCCATGTTCCTGTTAGAGAAAGATCCTTTTTATCTTTATCTTCTAAAATTATTGCTTATACTTTTGAGTGAGGATAGATGTACACAATACTTTTCTTTATCCACAGTAATATTGAGCAAGTAATAAGCACTCAGAATTGAATAATGTCTTCAAAAATTTTTTAAAGATTTATTTATTTATTTGAAAGTCAGAGTTACACAGAGAGAGAAGGAGAGGCAGAGAGAGAGAGAGAGAGAGAGAGGTCTTCCATCTGCTGGTTCACTCCCAATTGGCCAAAATGGCCAGAGCTGCCTCAATCCAAAGCCAGGATCCAGGAGCTTCTTCCAGTCTCTCATGTGGGTGCAGGGGCCCAAGGACTTGGGCCATCATCCATCGCTTTCCCAGGCCATAGCAGAGAGCTGGATCAGAAGTGGAGCAGCTGGAACTGGAACCGGCGCCCATATGGGATGCCGGCACTGCAGGCAGCAGATTTATCTGCAATACCACAGCACTCGCCTGCAGTCTTCAACATCACATTTATATATGAAAGCTGATTATATAGAGTAAACTTATTTTAACAAAAACTGTCATTGGAAACATCTTTTATCCTTGCTTATTTGAGTTAAAGCCTCTGATATTTATTACTATGTGAAAGGGAAATGGTATCTATAATAATATGTGTTGAATAAATGGAAGCGGCAAATATGCTTTAGAATAGTACCTTGGGGCCGGCGCTGTGACATGGCAGGTGAAGCCGCCACCTGCATTGCTGGCATCCCATGTGGGCACTGGTTCGAGTTCCGGCTGCTCCACTTCCGATGCAGCTCTCTGCTATGGCCTGGGAAAGCAGTGGATGATGGCCCAAGTCTTGGGCCCCTGCACCCACGTGGGAGACCTGGAGGAAGCTCCTGGCTCCTGGCTTCGGATTGGTGTAGCTACTGCTGTTGCGACCATCTGGGGAGTGAACCATCGGATAGAAGACCTCTCTCTCTCTCTCTCTACCTCTCCTTCTCTCTGTGTAACTGCAACTTTCAAATAAATAATTAAATAAATCTTAAAAAAAAGGAATAATACCTGGAAAGAGTATGTTTGCAGATGTTTGTATAATAGAAATCCCAGAGGCTCTGTGGAAGAGGCAAAGTCTCAGCATGTTTGATTGGAAATTGAAATGATATGACAACAGAAAATATGAAATGTCCATCCTATATAAGGTGGGCTATAAGTTAATAGTCTTGCTAGCGAAGTGCATTAGAGTGAAAATGCAGTTGAACCAAAATAGAGAGAAGTGTGATTTAGAGGGCATAAATAAAAATTGGCTGTACAATGGAGAACAAAAACTTTAAGCCCACAAATATGTTTCATTTAGTTCACATCAAATTCGTTCCAAGTCCTACAATTTGAAGATTTTACATAAGAATCCCATTTTCATCTCCTTTTCACAAAGAAGAGGGCAACCCTGGGAAGCTTCCCCTCCCGGCAACAGCGAGAGCAGCTAATTAAAGGCTGCCTGCTTTGCATGGGCCATGCTCTGTAGAGTTTCCCTTAGTTCCTACTTGGCCAATTGTTTCATCTAAGTTACTTTTTGTGGGCCCTAAAGACACTTGAGTTTGCAAGACCTGGTTTAAAAGACTTTATCTTTCATCAACTATATGTCACCAGTGTCCCTTTCTGTCTGAATCCATGTGGTTTCTGAGCTGGGTTAGGAAGTAGTGCACAACCTAGGAAAGCCATCATGATCACCAGGGGAGCTTGTTAAAATTGTGGATTCAGTTATTTCACTTCAGCAGGTTTAGAGCAGCAGCGTGAGAGACATCTATTTAACAAATGTCTTGATGATCCTAATGAATCTAGCCTTAACAGGAATTGGAAATCGCTGAATGGGGATAGAGCAGCAGGTACATTTAGTCAGTTCTGGAGTGTGAGGACTGTGCCTAAGCTGTTTCTAATTTATTCACAAATGTGACTGTAATAGCTTTGGCTCCTTGCCAGTGGTCCTGAGAACCTTGAGTTATCCCATTGGGTGCTCTGGTAATGGATGCTATCTGATTGTTGAATATGAATTTTAAAAAGGCTTATTATCATTTTTGAAATGCCTAGCCTCTGTGTACCAAAAGCCAAATATCAGAGGAGAGCTATGTCATTTTAATTAACTATCACTGTCTATTAAGTCTCTATCATTAATATTTTTAAGATGGAGGACATCTAGCCAAAAATATTCAAGGGAGAAAATCAAGACCCAAGGAATTACATGGTGCAGGGTCTCAAAATTTGGTTGTGGTAGGGTTGCTTTGTAGCTATCATCTTCTGTTTTTTTGTTTCTTTCTTCCTCTACAATGATTAAAACTAAATACAAAGGAACAGAGAATACTTCAAAATGTTCATTGAGAAGTGCAATTAAAAGATGGGCTTTTTGGTGAAAAAATTTTTGGAATATACCCATAGTGTTTTTTTTATTGTATGATGCATATTTCTATGAACTGTTTCGAGAACCCTCCTACAGTCTAAGAGATCTATATTTTGGGGGTATGTTAAGTTCATGATTAAGCTAGCATGGATTATAGGTGCCAAAAATGCATTCTGCCACTTACTACTGCGATTAGAGTTAAGAAGTTCTCAGTTCTGCAGTTCATCCTACCTTTACTAACTGAAACTACAAGTTTAAAACTTATACATATTAAAGAACAAAATCTATAACATAATATTAATTTTCTCAGAAATAAATGAAGCAAAAAATGAAAACATCAAAATCAATTTACAAAAAGAAAGGTATCTGAAAAAAACAGAAATTTCGTTAGTAGTTAGTGGATTAGTGTAATGTTTTGCTAGAGCCACCAGATGTCACTGTTAAGGCATTATGCATCATCTGTAGACTGGTTACTAGACATTTTGGCTTCAATCAATATGAATGCTTGTGTGATCATTTTGTATGTTTTGTCAAATGTTTTCATGTTTTTAAAAGCATATTCCAGTATTATTTTTCATAACTTGATTTATGGAAAGAAAATAAAATCAAGAAATGAGGAAGCTTGCTCTCAGCGTCCAAGTATATATTTCATCAAAATCATTTGAGAAGAGTAAATACCTTGTGATGGTTAGTCCATCCTCAGAATACAGCAGTTTTAAAAACTTTGTGTTCTCTCATAATTGTAGCTCTAATGAAATAATTTACACAGAATTAATTCAGTTACATTTAATTCAATTAAGATTTAAAACTAAGTAACTATGATTTTCAGGCATTTAAGTGGATGTTGAAAGTAATAAATATCAATAAGACATAACAGTTCTTAACAAGGAGTGTAAAATCTACTGGAGATGTAAAAGCTAAATTAAGATAAAATTGGGCCGGCGCCGTGGCTCACTAGGCTAATCCTCCACCTTGCGGTGCTGGCACACTGTGTTCTAGTCCCGGTCGTGGCGCTGGATTCTTTCCCGGTTGCCCCTCTTCCAGGCCAGCTCTTTGCTGTGGCCCGGGAGTACAGTGGAGGATGGCCCAAGTGCTTGGGCCCTGCATCCCATGGGAGACCAGGATAAGTACCTGGCTCCTGCCATCGGATTGGCGCGCCAACTGCAGCGGCCATTGGAGGGTGAACCAACGGCAAAGGAAGACCTTTCTCTCTGTCTCTCTCTCTCTCACTATCCACTCTGCCTTTCAAAAAATAAATAAATAAATAAATAATAAAAAGATTTTAAAAAATTAAGATAAAATTGAAAAATTATAGAAATGGAATGGAAGAAAAATATGCTATTAAAGTTGGGAACTAAAAATTTAGACTTGTTTTCTGCAAGGAAAGTGAAGCAATGTAGAAAGAGTTTATTTAAAGACCCACAGTTATTAAGTTGTGTATTCAGGAATTGCTACCACAGTAAATAGTAGGCTTTGGATCTCTGCAGGTAGGCTAGTTGTAGTTGATAAGAGTTTTGAATGGAAATCATATCCTTTAATTTTAATAACAATTTTTAAATTTTAGTAATAATTAAACAATAATTTAACAGTTTTTAACAGTTTTTAAGAAAAGGAATCACATAATCTACTTATTATTTTGCAAGCGTTTGTCCACATGAGTAGATGCAGGGATTGGAGATGCCAGCAATTAGATTCAGGGAAGCCAGTGAGGGGGCTCATGCAATAAAGAAGCACCCTGAGTGGAAGCAAAAAGGAAACATAATAGAAAATGGTTCCCAGAGAGAGTTATATGGAAGTGTCCTAAAATTTTGAGCTTTTTAAAATTTTACTACTAGTCTTTTTGGGAGGCAGAAGTTCTGTCGTTGATTCAGTAAAGGCTTTCTTTATTTCAGCTATTGAAGGGATATTAAGCTCCCTAAAATTAATGTTTATTAATAAGGCTATATTTTAAAATATATGCAATTTTAGAACTTCTAAGCTATCATACATAAACAGTTTTAGAGAACTATAAATCGTATAAAGACTCCACATGCAACAAGTCAATTAGAGCCAGAGCTCAGAGGTAGGTAGATAAGAAAGTTGACTACCATAAGATTTTGGAACAATACTGAAATACCTTCTTCCTCAAAATCTATTTCCAGCTGTCCTGTCATAATACCAGAAATACCCACTTCCTAACCCACTAAAGCTTTGGTCCCCTTAATTAAGGTATTACATTTCTAGGACAGCATTCAACCATGCAGCATTGATTGCCTGCCATGTGTCAAGATTCTGTGGGTTCTTGGGGATACAAAGATGAATGAAATGAGATCCCTGTGTTCAGAAATCACATAGCTTTACAATGGAGATAGATATGTAAATTAATATTTCTATACAACTTGAATTTTACCCTGTTTTTCTGGAAATACACAAAAATAATTTATTAGCTTAGTCTGGTAAAGGAGAAAGTTGGGAAGGGAGTCCAGAAAAAATAATACTTGAAGTGTCTAAAAAATAAAAAAAGAAATACCAAGGCTAGAATTGATCTGGTGAGCTGATCCTCTGTTGAATAGAAGCATCATAGGAAGTTATTAAAGCTGCACATTAATTTATTATTGAATGAACAAGGTATCATGACTATCCACTATCCAATCCTGTTGACCTGAGACAGTCCAGGTTTTCACTTATTACCTCTCACACACTTTTAAAAACATGCCAATTTGGACAATAACATTATTTCAATGATAAAACATATAATAAAATGATAATAAAGTCATCTGTGAGCCAACTGTCACCAAGACCAATAGGGCATGCTCATCCAAGGAGCAAGACAGATTTATAATGGGTGATAGTCAAGGAGTCAGCATTAGAAAAGAAAAAGAAATAGAATCAGCATCAATCAAGGTGTGGCAAGATCTGACCCTTCTGAAACATGGAGAAAGAGTTGGTGTGACTGTCTTCTGGTATGTAAGAAAAAAACAGGAAGTCTGGAAGGGAAAGATCATAGTATTTAAGGGAAGAGTTCTAGGAAAGCATGAGGGCTTTCTGTATCTTATTTATAAGTACTGTCTGATATTGTCTACTATTTCTTCAGTGTCTCTGGTGTTCTAGGTTCTGACTAATCAAGTAATGAGAAACAACCCCTTACTCCTCATAACAACCAAACAAGAAGGATGGTAATCATTTAAGGAGGTTCACTAAGTATTTCAGGTTCTTCAGCTTCTGGGCACAAGGTCAGATTTCCCTTTTGTGCACTCCTGGGGTTGAGTAAGGTCATATGACTTGCTCTGCTCCAGAAGTAGTAAGCAGCAGTAAAGCTGTGTCCATATGGGCTCAGTATTTAATTCTTCCAGAAGCTCCAGAGCTCTCTTTCATCTCTATTGCTGCAACCAGATATCTTCCATACCATGGTCATTTCATCAACCTGGGTTCTGCAGCAAGGGTCAAAGCAACATGGAGCAGCCTCCAGCTGCCCCTGAATGGACATGTAAAGTAAGCAAGAAATATGCTCTGTGGTTTTAACTCTTCAGATTGGGGGTGAATGGTTTTCATAACAGCAGAAGTGTACTGACATGAAACATACATTATTTTTAAATCCATATGGAGAAAACTGATATTCAAACTTTAAACAATTTACATAAGGTTACAGACTTGGCAAAGATTAACACCCAGAATCCAAACATGTGAACTTGCACATCCTATTGCTACCCAATATTGAATCTAGAACGCTTAAGCCTTAATCTTGTTTATTATAAACAATTCTTAATTCTGATACCATTTGATTTCTATACTTAAACTAGGCATATAGCATAGTCTCAAAAAGTAGAAAACCTAGAAAGAGAGAAAGAAAAGAAGACAAACATAGTACTTACTTTAAAATAGGATACCTGTTTTCAAATTTCCACAGAAGTTGAACTCGGACCTCTAATAGATAGGCAGACTTGGGTAGGTCCACAGCATGAAAAACATGCAGCAAGTAACAGTGAAAACATGGTGGATACTGAAAAGATAGCAGATAAAAACAAGAAACAAGGATATACAGAGCAAAGAGTGAAACATTTGGAAAACGAATTTACTTATCCAACTGCTCAGATTGGCTCAGACCCTCAGAAAAGCATGAAGATCTTCAGCAAAATCTTCAATTATTTCATTTGAGGATACATCGCTTCCTTCTGCCTTAATGGGTCAGTTTGGTTCACAACTCATCTTTCTTTAGATGGTAATTATTTATCAGTTATGTAGAGGCATTGTAGAAGGCTGCTAAACTTAAACACTGGGGAATAACAGTTCTAATCAGATGCATCTCCCTGGCACTGGGGAGTTTTGCTCCAAGGTGACATGAAATTGTGACAGGGGCTGCATCTCAAGCTGTTTGTCCAGTCAGACCTGAAGATTTGGGAAGCTGGTACCTGCTTTTATTTATTCATATGGAGGTTTGCAGAATACAGATGCCAATGCTGACTGTGAGTTAAAGAGAAGAGAGGATAAGAGCTTAGGCTTAACCTACAGGGGACCTGAGGAATAAAGAGCCCCAGAGTCCAGCGTGGAGAAGATAGAAAAAAAAATGAAGGAAGAAAAAAGACTGAAAGAGATCAGGCTTAATGAACCTCTTCCTGAAGTCAATGGAAATGGGGAAGCAGTGCCTCAGAGAGCAAGGCCAGGCCCAAACAAAGCAGGGATAAAGTGGATCAGCCACAATGTCACCAAATTTGTCAAGAGTTCAAAACCTAGCAAATCAAAATCTACAGTGAGAAAGAAACACTCATGCAGAGCCATGCACCATCATTATGATGCAGATGAAGCTATGACTGGAAAAACACCTACAAACATGTGCACACACCTGCACACACATACATTGGCTCTTGATGCTCATTGCAAAATTTGAGTGTAGATGTTATTATATTTACTGATATTCAGTTGTTATGTAAAAGAGAATTTGCTTAAAAAGTCCTTTTCACTTCTATGATCCTAAAAGCTGAAAATGAAGAGATGCTTTAAATTAGTACTGAGTAGTTAAGCAATAAAATCAAAGGCTCCCTGGTACCTTTCTTTCCTGGAAAGTGCTGAGGAATCAAGTTACAGAAAATGCTGGGCATGGGAGTTACCTCAGGAGAGCAGAAAGTGAAAGGAATACGGGTGATGCAAGTGAAAACCCTCAGTGTTTACTGTAAATGTGCAGCAAATGTGTATGTTTACCATGAGCCTCTAAAACAACCTCACTTCCTGTGGCAATTCGGATGATTGAGAATTGCCAACACACCACAAGCAATTTTAATTAGAGCAAATGTATCTTCTTGTCAAATTTGATTGGTAAGAAGTGCTGTTGTTTTTTTTTTTTTTCTGAAGATAACATTATGCCTGAATAAATTGTCTTCGAGTTACAAGTGTAGAGTAAAACAGAACAAAACAAAAATGACCATTTGCCTCTCCACTTCAGAGCATGACTCACTGTGGAAATAAAATGCTTTGACTTTTTCAATATTATCTGCCTTTGTTCACTAAGTCTTTATATCTATTAAAAATTGGGCAGGCCAAAGATGAATAAACTAGAATGAAAATGTCCCCTCTTGGCAACCTACTCATGTGAAAAAGCACACCCCAAATGCTTACACACAACGTTTCAGCACTAATGTTGCATGTATGTAAATCCACCTAGGGACAAGGTAAAAGTAACCTTGTAATGGAGACGATAAGAGTATGTTGATTTATTACAGTAAACACATTTGAGCAATTTATCAGTACTCAAAACACTTTATTTCAAGCTTCTGTTTCACTTTTCCAATTACTTTCTTGTTTTTTTCTTTATTCATTTGTATGAGGCAAGTTCTATACAGTCACCTAGTTGTTTTTACAACTGAAGTAACAAATTTGGATGTGTTATTGTTATACTCTCACAGTGTGCTCACTTCCTAATTGGTATTCCCATCATGGCTAGTGTATCATGTTGAACAGAGCAGGAAGTCACTATTAGTTGAGTAAGAGGAAATGTCTGAAATTCATTTGGTACTATTTTAAAGACAACTAATCTTTAACAGTAAAAAAATATTGAAGCAATGATCTAGCATATTAACTGCAATATTAAGGTTCTGCCATGAAAGTATTATTCATGAAATACAGTTGCAATTTTGGAGGAAGAGGGTAGTGCAGAATAGCAGAAAAATCATGAACCACAGAGTCATAACAGGTAGTTTAAGTCTAGGTTTCATTTCTGTAACCTCTCAGACAACTTACCAAACTTCCCTGAACTTCACACCCTACTATTAAATAGTGCAAAATATCTATTTTATCAAGTTTTAATGAGAATCAGAAGTAAAATATCTGGATCTTACACATGGAATCTTCCAAATAAATAGAGCTATGGTCATCATTACTTTTACAGCAAATTTTCAACATTGATTTATTGACCCACCTTTCCATTTCTAATTCAATTATTTCCAATAATATTTAGACATTAAAACAGTAGAGGCTAAAAACATGCTTATTTTTCTAAGATAAAGGTATCCATTCAGCTGCTAAAGCACCACTCTTCTTCTCTGTATCTGCACTTTCATGGTGTGGATACCATCTTTGTAAACTTAATTATTTTGAATTATAGCAAATGGAATGATTATTTGTAAAAGGCACAAATGGGTTTGTGTTCTTTATTTGGAGGCACTAGGCATTCCTCTTGCTACATTCAGTTATGGAAAGAAATACTGAGAGCTTTCAAAATTTGGAAGATGGAATAGTATCAGAACTTAGAAAGCAATCAGATGCCAGGATTGTGGGTAGGAAAAGGCATTGCTTACATTGTAGGTTATGATGTTCTGACACCTATGAGCATCTGACTTAGCAGAGTTTTTTTTTTTTTTTTTTTTTTAAGTGGTGCTTAAAAGTGTTGGTATGGAACATAAGTAGATAATGCAAATATGTTACTGACCCCTACCAATAGTTGCAATTATGCAAATTTTAAAACCTTTATCTTTTATAATTAGGTATAGTGGGCTTATGTAGTTATAAGTTCACCACCAGCTAGATCAGATTTTCTAATTTGCTGAGGAGCTTTCCTCTATAAATAATGTACTTCAAATAGACAAAATGTGCATTCTGCAAAGGAATGACAGAATGTTTCTGATGAAAAGGAAAGACATGACATCTTATATAATTGTTACTGACAAATTCCTTATCTATCATTTAAGAAATGTACTGAGATTCTTTGACAACATATTGATGAAATGGTCAAAGGAGTATGAAATTTTAATTTTAATTAATAAACTCTAAAAACGGAATTTTTCTTTACATGAATTGGTGCTAGAAAGGAAGAAGGTTGCTTATAGTGAATTCCCTTTGGAAACTTGAATCTCGTGCATAGTGTTGAGAATTTGAACACATCATAACATGATCAGCACATCCCATGTGTAAAGTGTGTTTTAAACATTTAATGTAATTTTAAATATCTTATATAAATTGAAATAAAATCAAATACACTAAATACTTCACTTTATCATATTAAAATACTTTAGTGGTGTGTTATATATCTAACTTTTGAATTTAAAAGTTATAGTGACTTGAATACATTAGAATGTGAAGGATTCTAATGTATTTCAGGAATAGCCCCCAGATTTTGGTAGATCACAGTTTAGATACATTCCATGCACGGTCTTCATTTTTTAATTTAATGCCAGGCTATATTTAAGGATAGAAAGGTCACACCACAGGATGAAAAAGAAAACACAAAAAGTCAATTCGAGCTTATTTTTTCTTAAGTGAATCAGTGATTGAAACAAGGAACAATAGAGCAAAAACAGAAAATATGATTTTTTATAAGTACCCAATTCGAAGCACCCAAAGTTACATACGTGTTGTGTCAATTGTGAATAGTAGTTTCAGAAATAGGGCTTGTATTTTAGTGTCTAAGTTGCATTCTTCAAGCCTTTTGTCTACTTGCTCTCCACTGAATAATGAAAGGAGACCTAATTTGATTGGTGACTAGGAAATAGCGATCAACTGTTAGTGCGAATAATGAAGCCTTAGATAAAATAAAGGCTTGCTAAAATTAGATTTAATCAGTTATTTCAACTATTCCCATAAAAATGAATTCATAGACTGTTTCTAGAAAAACCACTCTGAAAATAAAACTCAAAGCATAACTGGATCATTATCACAAGGTGGCACTATGGACCAGTGTCTTAAGAGTAAGAGTTTGTGTTTGACCATTTTCTCTCTTATTTGTATGGGACTGATTTATATAATTCAGCCCTCTTAATTCTAAGTCTATTTTTCCCATACAAATATGAAAATGAAATAGAGAATATACTTTTCTTTATTAAAGCAAAAAAATAGACAGAATGGTTATTTGTATAGTGTAGTCTGGAATCTCTAGCTATCTTTACTGTCTTAGCAATTCATGCATAGATCATCTCCACTTTTCTCCAAGAGGGACATCATGCATGTATCATTTCTTTCTATCATCATTTCAGTGAATTCCTCCCTCCTCTCCCCATTCATATTTGCCTATTCTTGCTGCATTAGCTCATGATATGTGAAGGTGCCTCAAAAGTTCATGGAAAATGGAATTAAAATGAGTTAATTTTAGCAAAGAAACTCCCACTTTTGAAACCCACGTGTAGTATTTTCATAATGTACATTTGCCACCAAATTTTTGAAGACCAACCTCCCCCCTACACACACCCATTAAAGGTTGCTTTCACAATGCCATTATTTGTATCAAGAATTTTCTTTCAATAAAACTAGTTTGGTGGATATCTTATTACATATGAATTTAAATCTAAATTCTTACTATGAAATTTAATCTTAACATAATCTTAGTTCTTTTTTTTTTTTTTTTGACAGGCAGAGTGGACAGTGAGAGAGACAGAGAGACAGAGAGAAAGGTCTTCCTTTGCCGTTGGTTCACCCTCCAATGGCCGCTGCAGTTGGCGCGCCAATCCGATGGCAGGAGCCAGGTACTTATCCTGGTCTCCCATGGGATGCAGGGCCCAAGCACCTGGGCCATCCTCCACTGCACTCCCTGGCCACAGCAGAGGGCTGGCCTGGAAGAGGGGCAACTGGGACAGAATCCGGCGCCCCGACGGAGACTAGAACCCGGTGTGCCGGCGCCGCTAGGAGGAGGATTAGCCTAGTGAGCCGCGGTGCCGGCTGATAATCTTAGTTCTAAGACACTGGCATGCATATAATTATGTATGCATATGTATATAAATGCACACACTCATGAGACTTCTCATCAGATGACCCAGATAATTCCCATTATCTGTCATTCAAAAATATTTTGAGAGACTTTGTCAAGTTGTAAGGCCCTTTTCCTAATATTTGTGATATTGCTCTTTCCTTCAGAGCCATTGCTCAGAAGTCAATTTCTTTAAATTCCTTCACAAGATCTATCTTCTTGAAAAATACTGCACACACCTTCCTCCAGGATGCAAGATTACCTTTTTGGGCATTTTTAAAAACACAACACTTATATACAATATTCACAAAGTATTCATGTCAGACTATTGCGAAACATGGCTCACAGTTGATGTGCTTGCCTGTTTTTCTTTGTTTAAGAATATTATAGCTCTACTATTTTGTGCTCCCTGATCTTTTCAAGTGTGTGCTCTTTGCATGTAGTTAGTACATGACATAAATGTAGCACAGAAATGCATGAGCCCAACTCTTCTAAAAGCTTAAAATTGTTAACAATGACAAACACAAACACATGCACACACACACAAAGACACAGGTACATGTGCACAATATATATTCAGCCAATTTTTTAAATTATAAAGTGTTTGCAGACTGACAAATAATAAAAGCACATATACATTAAGTAAGATTTAAATGTAAATATGTTTAAAGTAGAATGCAAGAGTTAGTATCGTTTAACATTTAGTGAGATTTTTTAGTCATGAACAATACAAAGAAGATCACAGAGTTAGATAAATTTCTAATGGAATGAACTTCCTGATTTCATTTCTGCTATACAAACACTCAGGACAGCAACTAAGAGACATAAGTAAATGTGAAATATCTGAGAAACACACAAAAAAATTTCTGTATTTTAAACTGCATAATATGCACATACACACACAAAACATTTTCGATGTAAACTTTAAATATTGTAGATGAAAAAGCCAGATATCTGTGTACAGTGTTTCTTCTAAAAATTAAATACAGATACAAATTATTAGAACATACATCAGAAAATTTTGTGTTAAGTTGGTAACATTTCCCACTCTCAGATTCTATGAAATAATTCTAGTTAAACAGTTATGGATCTTCAACATGGATTTCTTTGTTATTAACTGAGTGGCATCTTTGTTTTCTAAAAAGATTTCCTTGGAAGCTTTACCTTTGTGGTTTCATATCTTATTTTATGCAGACAGCCTTTGAATCAAAATATGATGCTGTCATTAGGACCTTATCCATTTATACAACATTAAGAAAGTTTCAGATATTTTGCTGTATTTGCTGTTGTTTTGTTTTCTGAGTACTGGATTTTTATAGCACACGATGGCTTTATAACGTCTAACAATCAGTAGGCTCTGTTTCCAGGGATAAGAAGTAAATCTGCTTGACTCCTTCAAAAATATAGCAAAAATAAATATAGAGATTATAGGTAACCTCTATAATCACTCAAAACTAACATTGATGAAATTATTTCTGGCTCATTTGCCTTCTACAAACAAACTTTGGAGGAACTCAACTATCAGATATGTTTCACTCTTCTTTAGTATAATTTTAAGGAAAAACTTAATTTTTATTAGGAAAATATTATCTTAGCAGATCAGTGGAAACACAGCTTCTCAGTTATTTCTAGAAAGTACTAGTACATTCCAAAATGAACAGCATTCAATTTATGTGAGCTGAATTCAGCTTAATATTATTCATTTGCAAAAATTCTAAAAATATTAAAAGTAGATGGGCACTACATGAAGAAACAATGAACCGGATACTTGAGCTGGTAAACAGACTCTGTGTGCTCACTTTGGAACCAATTTGCCTGGGTTTGAGTCCCACTGACAACATTTACTACTGTATGATATTGGGCAAATTATTACCTGCTGTGTACCTCAGTAGTAATATCAATGTCTATCTGATAAATTACTTCAAAGGTCATATAAGTTGATTCTGTGAAACACCTAGTTGGTGGCTAGTGCCTGCTTTGTAGTGTTACAAAAGTATGTTTTAAAACAAAATCAGCAAACATAGACAATGAAGCCACTTCTAATTGCACATGCTTTTTTCTTTCTTTTTAATTCTGTGTATTAGAAAAGATACCTAACTTTGGGGATTTTTAAAGAGAAGATGTCTTTACTCTCATCTGTACTATGTTAATAATTTTGTATATTTTAGGGTTTTCTCTCATTTTATGTCTTTATTTCTACAGCTTCTCTTAATTTTTGGTATATTATTTTTGTATATTTTTTATCTTTCTTGATCACAAAAACATTCTTCTAGAACAATTATGAATTTGTTGCTTGGGATATTCTGTTTCCTTGTTTTTATACTTAATTTTAAGTTCCAAATTTTTCACTTTAAATTCTAATTTTACTGAAACTTTACATTGATATATTTTGTATTATATTTAAATTTAGCAATGTTAATTTATATGTTTTAAAACTGAATTAAAACATGATTCTGATTCTATTAAGCTAATCATTGACTGAGTATATTTTTAAATTTTGTCAAAAATTATATATAAAGTTAATTTTAAATATAAAAAATTACCTTCCTATATTAAAGCCTAATTTTAAACAATTTTTAAAAAATATAATTCATTGTGGCATGAAATTCCAGCTAAGGCTCTTTGATGATGTGATACAACATAAAACTCTTCAAATTTATTTTTCAAACATCTAAGATGATAGAACAAGCTTGAGCTAAAAAGAAAAAAAAAAATCTTAGAGCTATAAAAGTGATCCAGAATGTCATTTAAAAAATAACAATAGCATGTGGATAATGAATAAAATTTCTACTCCTGATATAATAAAACGTCCTTGTTTTTGTTATAATCATTGCTATCCTGTTTAAACAAACAACAAAGCTGAACAATATGTACTTCAAATGCTCAGGTAAGCAAGATTACCTTTGCTTAGTTCCATTTTGATCTTTCATTCTTACCAGCTAGCTCTTCTACAACCCTTCACAATGGAGATTTACCTGTGCTATTTCCAAGTTGGTCCTTTGTTCATAGTGTTGTTTAGCTTCTATATATTTTTAAAAAACAATGTTACTTTAGCTTATTGTCTGCCAGCAAATACCCCTCTGAAGCAACAAGGCACATCAGTGACATTCTCTTTTGGTGTGCTTAAAGTCGAGTTGTTTGATATGATTTATAATGAATGTTCCGAATATTCTGTCTTGGATTACAATTCCAAATGAGCTGTTAAAGTGACTGGAATATTTGGTAAACAAAACCTATGAATTAGTGGTATCCAATCTTCCAATGCATTTTCAAGTAAATCAACATGTTTGTCTATGATTATGTGTTAACGGCTTTCTTCTATTCCACACTTTGTTACAAGGGAAGTAGCCAGATTCCTACAGCAAGCAGCCTGCATCAGAACAGAACTGTTCATCTCAAGCCCAGCATCCCTCCCCCGGTGCTAAAGTGTTTAGTGGCTTTTAATGTAAGAAGCTGCTGTAAGAGAGCTAGAGCACCCACAGTGTGTTTTGAGTCTACAATGATGTAACTCATCGACTAGAGTACAGTGGCCCATCTTTGTAGGCCTTCTCCTTAGATGCACCAATGTACCCACAGGGATGGATAGATATCTAGCTAACAACTGTTCTTGTATCTAACTCAGTCATAATTGAATCCTTAATGGCAATCATGAAAATCTCCTATCATTGATGTTGTAATTGCAACACAGAGCATGAAAGCTTGACTATAATTGTAGGCCTTGTTGCCAGCCAAATATTGAAATATGTTAGTATAGTGATTACTTAATACCACAATGTGGCTTGTGGCCAATGCTTAAAATACACGCTAGAAAACTATAACAAAAGCATAAACAAAGTTTACTCCTCCAATAGCATCTAATTCTGCTTATATTGAAAATATATGTTTTGCTATGCTAAACTTAATCCAAGGCATAATGTATTATTTTCAGTTGAAAATTAAATTTCAACTGAAGATAATATTATAGGAGGTCATTTATCTGGAAATATACTTTCCTGGTTTTGTATACTGACATGCTGACATACTTGTCTTTGGCAAGTAGCTTTCATTTTAGTTTATTTTAAAAACAAAAGAAATTATTCAGGGACATATAAATGAATGATTCCTGATTAAGAAAATATCCCAAAATCCAGCGGCCTATAAAAGCCATCATTAATTTTGTTCAGGGATCAGCCAGATGACTGGGGTTCGGATAATCCAGGCTAGACTCAGCTGAGCTTGGATAGCCTTTGGTTCCAAGATGTAGGTTGAGTTGAACTCTGCCCCAGGTTTCTTTCATCATCCTTGGGGTGGTGCATTACCTGGGGCATGCTCTTCTCCTGGAAAAGCAGAAGTGCAGTGGCAAGCCCAGCCACAAAAGCATATTTCAAGCCTTTGTTTCTGTCACATTTACTAAAATCCATTTTCCAGAGTAAGTCACATGGCTGAGCACAAAGTCAACAGTGAAAAATATACTCAGCCTCTAGTTAGAGGAACTGGAAAATTACACAGAAAAGGGTTTGGATTCTGGTTAAGTCAAGAATTAGTAACAATAGCTGTCTACAACAATACTTGGATCAGGAATGTTCAAATCAATTCATGTAGCCCACGGATTTTAAGCAGTCCTCTTCTGGGGCCGCCATCTTGGCACAGCAGGTTAAGCTGCTGCCTGCAGTGCTGACACCCCATAGCACAGTGCCAGTTCCCATCCAGCTTGCTGCTACTGCACCTGGCAGCAGAAGATGACCCAGGGACTTCAGTTCCTGCCACCCATTTGGGAGACCTGGATGGAGTTCCTGACTCCTAGCTCTGACCTGGCCCAGCCCTGGCTGTGGCAGCCATTTGGGGAGTGAACCAGTGGATAGAAGACCTTTCTGGCCCGCTTTCCCCACCCCCCCTCTCTGCATGTGTGTGTGTGTGTGTGTGTGTGTCTGTGTGTCACTCTGCCTGTCAAATAAATAAGACTAATTCCTACCCAACCATAATCCTGATAATGTATATGTTCATTTCTCTTATATTATTATTTATTTATTTTACAGGCAACAGACAGGGAAAGAAAAAGAAATCTAATCTATTGATTGTCTCCCCAAATGTACATACACCTTCAGACAATCCAGGTTTCCTGTTGGTTGGAAGAAACCTAACCACTTGAGACATTGCTACTGTCTCCCGGCGTCTGCATTAGCAGGAAGCTGGAGTTAAGAGTAGACCTGAGACCATAACAGGCACTTCCATAGAGGATGCAGGTGTTCCACCTGGCATCTTAACTGCCAGGCCAAATGCCTGCCCCTGTTCATCTTTTTAATAGTTAATTAATTAATTTTCTATAGACTGAATTTCCATTTTTCTGGCTCACCCTTGTAAACATGATGAATAAACATTTGATAATACTCTAATACTTTTAATAATACTTTAAAAATATGTTACTAGCAGAGGAATTGATGCATTATTTGGTATTGTAAAGTAACCTGTAATTCCCATCCAGTCTCTCAATGTGCTGCTCCACCTCCCTGTGACCAAAAGTACCAGCCTTTCCAAGGAACAGTGACACCTCCCTCTGTCTAAAGGTCACTTCGAGGATAAAATGAGAAGCAAGGTGCTGAGCAACCAATGGAAAGCTTGAATTTCTCCAGATTCCAGGACTGTGATACTTGAACAACTAATGATAGAAGGAATTTATAGGAAAGTACAGAGGTGGTACAATATCATTTGTATTTTTTAAATTTTGCATTTTTTCAATTTTATATTTCAATTTTATAGCAGGATGAAATGAATTATGAAATAGCTAGCATTTCCAGGTAATGTTTTAGCAAGCATTTAGTTTTTGTCCTTTTTTGTCAAATAATTTGAAGGCCGTGGTTGAACTGTGGTGCTCCTCTTCATCTTGGGAATACAACTACAATATACTCACCACCCATAACATGGCCAGTGCATTGTTGTGATGGGATTCTGGTTCATGCAGTATGAGCAGAATTGATAAATATTGCTTTGGGGCCCAGGCAGTTAAAAATGCATGGGCTTTTGAGAGATTATTTTTCCTTCCCTACACAGCCACTTAACACAGAAGAGAAAAAAATCCCTAGAAGAATATTGAACCACATGTGGGAAAAAGTCTATTTCTGTCGTGTAGAATTCCACTGCCAACTTTGATTTTGATATTCAAAAAATAAATCTTTGTGATTTAAGTTCATGGGAATGTGTAGTTTGTTATAGTCATAAACATATTCTGACCAAAAGAGAAAATTATGCCAAGAGTGGGAGAACAACTTAAAATATCTAAATATAGTCATCAGTAAGCTTAGTGGCTGGATCATATCCAAGGGAGAACCTATCAATATTGCAGGTTGATAAGCTGAAGGGCCTTGTATTTTTTGGTAAAACATTTGAAAAAAATTGTTGGTATAATACACTGGAAAGTAGATCTTGGGTCTTTGAGCAGGCATCTCTAGGAATATTGTTTGAACAGAAGGATTGTATTAGTGTGTTTTAGATTGGCAAGGTTGCCAAGATATTAAATTACATAGATGAACTATAGAATAATTGATAGGTTTACAAATATAAATGAAACTGAGTTGGCAGAGATCAGGAGTTCTGGAAGCAAATAGGAAAAGATTGAAAAAGACTCAGCAAATGAAGACTTAACACTCCAAGCTGAGAAATTGAGATCAGGGTTTTTTTTGTTTTGTTTTCTTTTTTTTAAACAGAAGGCCTTAAGTTAGCACCCTTAATTTGAGACAGAGAGAAGGAGGGAAAAAGAAGCACATGGATTTGATTAGAAGCAAATAGATCTTATGCCTAGTATGTTTTTTTCAAATTATCAAGGAGACCATGAATCCAGTCTGAACAGTCTTTGATTATTCAAGCTGTGAAACAAATGTTGGTTATCTAATCTTACTCCACAGCCTCCAAGGAGGACACATTCTCCACTGCTCACGTGAGGTGTGACCAAGGAGAAAATTGACAAAGAATAAACTCCAAGAGGTCAGAGAGAAGGGGCAAATGAACAAATGAGTCTCTTCCAGAGAGCAGCTTCAGAGCTCATCCTAACCACTGAATTCTCAACTGCCAGGACGGATGACCTTCAGAAAATCTTCCCACTGGGTATTCAAAGAATGAGAAGCTTGCCTTTTGAATTCATAGGTCTCAAGCGATGAAGTGTCCAAACTGGACTGATAGTACCTTCTATCCTGTGGATAGCCTACGCTTATAACTGCATGCTATGAGTAGATTGAATGTTCTTTCATAAAAGTGATGTGTATGTTCTATGTGTTCAGAAAAAAAAGAAAATAATTAATATTTAAAGGATGGAATGGCTGTACTAGAGCTTGGCAATAAATGTGTTCGTGTCTTCCTAAACACACTCTAAGCTGCATTTCCTTGTAGTTATGTACTAAGTACTGTATGTATTTGAGGCCAATTGACAGTAAAGGGAAGAGATATGTCATCTCCAGGTTTAGGTGGCTATGAGTGACTTTGCTTTCTCCCTCATTGCCTTTCTTATCAACACCATTAACTGCAAGGGAAAATGATGCCATTGGATTTTGGATCCACAGGCAAGAAGGGCCTTGTGCTTCTCAATAAAAGCATGGAAAAAAAAAAAAAAAAAGTCTAACTCTTATCCACTGGCTCTCACATCAAATGGTGACATCAGAAAATAAAAAACATTTCTTGTAATAAGAAGCTGAAAATCTACCTTTATTATTTATTGTTATAGCAGTTTGAACATCATGCCTTAGAGATCTTTAGTATTTATAAGCAATTGTTTTAAAATTATCTTTAAATTTTAGGGTTGTTTCTGTTAAAAATTATGCTTCAAATGCTGGATTTCATTTTAAGCAATAGTTTTGCATTAAATTCATTTTGCAAAAAATATCCGTTTTGTAGTATAATACCAGTTATCTTTGTTTTATAAGTTTCTGGTTTGTGTTGTTGTGTTATTTATGACCTCTTTCCTGCTGTGTTAATTTCTACACACTGGAGTACTATATAAGATATCACAAGAAGAGTTGGATAATGCTACTAAAATCCAAATTAATCGTAACTGGGCCAATTCTCTTTTTCCATGTGTAGTGCATGGTATAATTCCGCTTACAATTGAGTAATATACGGCATCACATTTTGAAAATGTTTATTAATTTCTATTCATATTGTGAAACATAGCTTTACCCAGAAAAGGCATGTTAAAACAGGAGGAAGAGTGATTGTTAGATTAAGATGTTACTGCTAAGTTGCCTGTGGGCATACAAAAATATTTTTTAAAACAGATGTTCATTGAATTCACAATTGGAATGGAACTCATTGACCATTCTAATGCCTTCTCTAGTACAAACTCCTCTTTATTTAAATAGGGAAACTTAGCCTTACAGCAGTGAATTAATTTTCCCAACTACACAAAAGTAGAAAATCTAGTCGGGCCAGGAGCCAGACCACCTCATGCCTAACCATCACACAGATTTTAAACAACTACACATTGTACATCAGAGCAGATTAGAAGTTTGGTGTTCTGTGAATCATGATTTCTATAAAAGACAATATTATATTGTAAATTTCACCTCAAATTAATGTATATATTTAATGAGATGTCAATAAAAGTAAAGGAATATATCTATAATATATTAAACTGTAATAGAAAGCTTGGAGAAATAGAAATAGGAAAATAGTGAAAGAGAACAATATTGACTACCATTTAAATTTTAAATCTTCTCACAAAATCTCATAATTAATATAATATGGTAATAATTTTAGAACAAATATCAGATCAATGAGGGAGAAGGACACTCCAGAAACAGAAACTGCAAATGAGTTGATTACACGAGTGTAATGTAGATGAGTGTAGATGAGATGAAAGTAGCAGTCCATGCCTAGCAATCGTTTTGCAAAAGCAAATCACCCGGAGTTTTAAGTGTTACTTTGCAAGATGGTAGACTACATTGGTGGGGGAGAAAATAACCATTCCCAAATCTCACATTCAAAGTCTCTTTGTTTAGAAGTAGTACAGATTACATTTTTGATTGTGTTAGAAGCTACAGAAAACTTGTTTCACTGACTCAAAAAGTTGAGAATTTTGATTAAGATGTCCACACAATTCCACCATTCCTACTGCACAAAGGTTGTTGTAAGAGTTGGAGGGGCCAGCGCTGCAGCATAGCAGTAAAGCTGCCGCCTGCTCCACTTCTGACCCAGCTCTCTGCTATGGCCTGTGAAAGCAATAGAAGGTGGCCCAAGCCCTTGGGTCTCCTGTACCCATGTGAGAGTCCTGGAAGAAGCTCCTGGCTGCTGGCTTTGGATCTGCTCAGCTCTGGGGAGTGAACCAGTGGGTGGAAGACTTCTCTCTCTCTCTCTCTCTCTTTCTCTTTCTCTCTCTTATTCTCTGGCTCTGCCCAGCTCTGTCTTTCAAATAAATAAATCAATCTTTAAAAAAGATAGTTGGGTGGGTGGGACGGCGCTGTGGTACACTAGCTTATCGCCCTGGCCTGAACCGCTGGCATCCCATATGGGCACTGGTTCGAGACCCGGCTGCTCCACTTCCTGTCCAGCTCTCTGCTATGGCCCAGGAAAGCAGTAAAAGATGGCCCAAGTCCTTGCAAGACCTACAGGAAGCTTCTAGCTCCTGGCTTCGGATCAGCACAGCTCTGGCCGTTGCAGCCATTTGGGGAGTGAACCATCGGATGAAAGACCTTTCTCTCTCTCTCACTCTCTGCCTCTCCTCTCTCTGTGTAACTCTGACTTTCAAATAAATAAGTAAATCTTTAAAAAAAAAAAAAAAAAGATAGCTGGGAGGCCGGCACCGTGGCTTACTTGGTTAATCCTTCGCCTGCAGTGCTGGCATCCCATATTGGTGCCAGGTTCTAGTTCCGGTTGCTGCTCTTCCAGTCCAGCTCTCTGCTGTGGCCTGGGAGGGCAGTGGAGGATGGTCCAAGTGCTTGGGCCCCTGCACCCATGTGGGAGACCAGGAAGAAGCACCTGGCTCCTGGCTTTAGATAGGTGCAGCGCTGTCCGTGGCAGCCATTTGAGGTGTGAACCAACGGAAGGAAGACCTTTCTCTCTCTGTGTCTCACTGTCTAAAACTCTACCTGTCAAATTAAAAAAAAAATTAAAAAAATAAAAAAGATAGTTGGGATATCTCCTCTCCAACTCTGGAAATAGCTAAGGGCTAAATGAACAATGAATCTGCTTATGAGTCCCTCCATAGATTTTTCTAAAAATTCTGTCTCACAGCAAATACAATAGTCTAAGGGAATATTGATCCTTAATTTGTGCAAATCCTAAGACAAATGAATAGACTAAGTTTATAAGGAAATGAAGAAATCACAACAGAAATCTCCATAACTTTTAGAACATAGACATCAATATTGAGCTTCTTAAAATGATATGAAAAAGAAATAATCTGAAATAAATTTACCAATGTTGTAGGTTGATATGTAAAATAAAGCTTTAATATGTAAAAACTTCACATAAAATAAACAAGAAAAACAAGACATCTAATAGTTGAGTGGAGAAAGAATATGAACACAAAATTCACAAGTGGGTAAAATGAATATTCTAGCATATTACATGCAAATATTTACAAGGTTTATGATAAAACATTTAAAGTATGTACTGCAAATTTTTTAAAAATGTTGAAACATTTGATTCATTAATTCCAAAATGGATGCAAATGGAGCACATTTTGGAATCAATTGTGAAGTAAAACATTTTTGAAGAAAAAAAAATTTCCAGGGGCTGAAGTTGTGATATAATGGGTAAAGCTGCTGCCAACATCCTGTGTGGGTGCAGATTCCTGTTTCCACTGCTCCACTTCAGATCCAGCTTTCTGTTAATGGCTTGGGAAAAGAAACCAAAGACGGTCAAGGTTTTGGGCCCCTGCCACCCACATAGGAGACCAAGAAAAAGCTCTTAGCTGGTATCAACATGACCCAACTCTGGACATTGCTGCCATCTGGGCAGTGAGCCAGTGGACAGATCTCTCTCTCCTGTCTCTGCCTCTCTCTGTATAACTCTGACTTTCAAAATAAATAAATCTTTTTAGAAAAGATTTATAGCCAGCGCCGCGGCTCACTAGGCTAATCCTCCGCCTGCAGCACCGGCACACCGGGTTCTAGTCCCGGTCCGGGTGCCGGATTCTGTCCCGGTTGCCCCTCTTCCAGGCCAGCTCTCTGCTGTGGCCAGGGAGTGCAGTGGAGGATGGCCCAAGTCTTTGGGCCCTGCACCCCATGGGAGACCAGGATAAGCACCTGGCTCCTGCCATCGGATCAGCGCGGTGCGCCGACCGCAGCGCGCTGGCTGTGGCGGCCATTGGAGGGTGAACCAAGGGCAAAGGAAGACCTTTCTCTCTGTCTCTCTCTCTCTCACTGTCCACTCTGCCTGTCAAAAAAAAAAAAAAGAAAAAAAAAAAGATTTACACACTTCACTATTATTGGTAAAACAGAAGTTTTAAGTTGATTCAAATTGAAATCAGCCTGAATTTGCTAATGTAGGAAAAATATTAAATAAATTGCAAAGAAATGTCATGTAATTTTTAGAATTGTGGTTAGAAAGAGATTTTAATAGTCTTTGGTCAACCCATAAAAAAATTGAAATATTTATGAAGTAATAGCTGCTATGCTTTGGGTGCGTCCCCCAAAGTTCTTGTGTGTAAAATTTTGTTCCTAATATAGCAGAGTTCAAAGTCAGGACCTGTAGGATTAAGTAGGAGAATGCCATTATCATAGGAGTGGCATCATCACCAGGAGATGAGTTCTTTATTAAAGGACAAGTTCTGCTCTCCTGCTTACTTTCTCCTTCACTCCCTCTCTCCTTTATTCCCTCTCTCCCTCTCTGCTTCATCCCCTTACGTTCCTCCATGAAATGACACAGCAAGAAAGATCCCATCAGGTGCTGGGCCCTTGACTGTTTTTTTCCCAGTCTCCGAGATCACAAACAATAAATTTCTCTTCATTAACAACTACCCAGTCTCAGATATATTGTTTTATAGGAGCACAAATGGACTAGCACCAAAGCACAAGTGAAGGCTAGAAAATTATGCATCCATGCCTCAATTCTGCCATTAAGCATATATGCATTTAAAAAGCTCCAAGAAAATACCTGCCAAAAATAAAAGTCAATATTGCTGAAAGCTATAATTATGAGTGGGTGGTAATTATTTTCTATGCTATTCTAGATTTTCAAAATTAGCATTTATTACCTCAACAATCAGGAAATTTTAATATGCTTGCTTTCCTCCACACAATTCTACACAAACATAGTATTACAAAGTTAAAAATTACCTTTTAACTAAAATAAAGATTGCATGTAGTGACTATATATTTTTAAAGAATGGTTAAGGAGATACCAAAAACATTTACAAGTGACTTACTACATTCACAAATCTAAAAATCATCTTTAGATTAAGTCAACAGTTGCTTTTATAATTAAAATATTTTTTTTCTAGTTGACAATCCATTAAAATGGCATTAATCACAATTCTCACTGAAATAGAAATTTTTAGTATTTTACTTTTGTGGCAATCAATGGACCTCGGAATATTCAGTATTTTAATACTTTGCATCAAGTACTATGTAAACCCAATTATATCGTATACAGCTGTTTGTGTAATTCTCAATAGTTCCTTAAACTGTTACCACATTGCTACAAAGAAGTTAAGACAACTAGAGCCGCATATTACTCTTTTCACTCTTCAATTTCCACAGGTTAAAAGATGTATGTGTAAACCTTTAAATTGCTTTGACAATCCACAAAGGAATTACTCTTAATACAGGCAAAAAAGGGAAAATGGAGAGAAATAATTTCTTTTTCAAATTTTCAAATGTTTTCAAATGTTTATAACTTAATAATGAATATATCTTTGATATTATTTCTAAGGTGTCCTGCATGACATTTGAAGCAATAAAAATCCCAAAGAATAAAATAATTCACAAGTAAATACAATCCCCAGGACGGGTATCTTTATAAGAAGCAATGTGATTAAGATCATTTGTATAAACTGAAGTTTTAAAAGCTGCATATCACGAAAAAAATACAGTGAGATGTTTATCTGGTGCTCTGATTGAATGTAAAAGGTATTTCCTTTTGCTGGGTTAAACAGAAATAATATTTGTTTTTATCTGAGTATAGAACTTCTTTTATGTCTTTAATCTTACTCAGAGTTAACATAGTATTCTCATCCCAAATCCTCATTTTTAAGAATTTTATCAACATAGTATTCCTTTAAAAATTATTTAGGAAATGCTTATCTTGACAATTCTTTTATCATATTTCATTTTATCTTTATCACAAATTTAGTGTAATATTTGTATTGCCGAATCTATACCTTTGGTTTCCAATATGACTGGAAACATCATCTAAGTTAGTGATATAAGCTAGAGATCATCCCCCCCCACACACACAAAACACTATAAATATCATGTTAGTTTTAGGTTTGATGAGAAAGGCTATATATTCTGGTTATGTTTTTCTGAAAGGATAATTCAGGAAATTAAGAAGAGCAAAACAGGTATCTAAGTTTCATCTTGAGGATGAAACAATTTTCAGAATCCAACCAAAGCCACACACATAGATACCATGAAGAAATGGGCAAAATCAGCTCTAGAGAACCAAGGTGTCACTTCAGCTCATGTCACCTTATCCCTGCCTGCTACAAGGTTCCACATGATACCAGCTCATTCATTCTCTCTGCATCTACAGCTCCTCTTGTCATTTGCAATCTACCCTCATTATTCTCTTCACTATTGAGGCAGTTTCTTAACCCAGAGTCCTGCAGCCCCATAGTTTCTGCTCACTGCTTCCTTTCTGTGTATCTCACAGCAACTTTCCCCTCTATTGTCTTCAGCCATTCTTTGAATCTCCCATTCAACACACACACAAAAAAAGATGAAAATCTGATTGGGTCTGCCAGTCTCATCCATTTGTAGGCAGCCCATTTGGGTAAAAGACCTCTTGCCAGGTCAATGTATATTCTGCTTACCAGACTCTACATAGATGCCTTTGTGTCCAGCTCACACTCTGGGACCAACTGTCTGTAGTAAGAGTGGTGATGTCACCTGCATAAGGAACCCCTCTGAGGGACTGAAGTAGTGGCAGGCACCTTGGAGCAAGGAATTTCCAAGGAAAATCATGAAAATTGGAGACAGATTAGGATATTTCCTTTTAAGTGTTATTTACATTTCCTTTTGGGCTTCATTTAGCATGTCCCTTAAAATCTTACCTTTTTTTGTGTATCCTTTTGAGAATTTTTCAAAGTTCCTTTTAAATTTGGGTTCAATTATTGGTAAATGCTCAAAGGAAAAATAAGAACAGTAGATAGGATACTTGTTGAAACCTCCCTAATTATGAAAAACTAATTCGAGATTTCTGTTGTAACAGAAATTAAATGTATCTCTACAGAACACCCAGTCTAGTGAACAATTTTGAGCCATGAAGTCAGATGAACAACAAGTTGCTTGGAATAACATATTGATTAGGCTTTGTTAATAAGGCGGAAGGTCTTATACATCTAGTAGTATTTCTACTGCTAGAATTGGAGATGTAGAAAACTAGGTCTGGGACTCAGTTAGGAAGATCGTTTCTTTCCTTAATCCTTACAGGAGAGTGGACCAGAGATGTTGAGGCTGAGAAGATGCATTACCCTCTCACGCAGAACGTCAATAAGGCATATGCACTGAAATGTGTTGGGAACCATCTAAGGCCAAGAAAATGACAAGCAGGGAATGTAAAGAGCCTTGTGCTCTGTCATCAATAGTTTGAATGCTCGAGAGAGGTCAAGACCCATAAGATTAGCCCCTTCTTCTGTCACACAAAAATTGAAAGGCTACTTTAAACCGTGCTTTTATAATAGCACTATAAAGTAAGGTCATTCTTCCATGTATGCCAATAAGAACATTCACATCTGCAGCAATTTGTGCTATGGTAAGCCATAAAAGCAGGAGAAAGAGCACTTGGCCATATATATTCTTAGGGAGCTCGAGTGCCTAGAATCAATGAAACAGGAAATCACTGAGTGAGCAAGAGCATGTTTTGAAAAAGTGGTGCTGGCATTGGAGTGGTGTTAATTGAGTTACTTCTCCAGTTCAATTTGTACCATTGGAAGTAACATTTTCTGTGAGGGTGCTGGTGATCCATAATGTGACTGACAACAGAAAGCAAAAGAAGGACTTCTCTCCCAGTAGCATTAGTGAGAAGCCTCTGTGCTGTTGGTGTTTTCAGGTTCCATGTCACATAAGCCCAACAATGTCACACGGCCTCTGCCTGTAACAACCATGCACTACATGTCAGTGTAATAGGTAAAGATCCATATCTTCACCAACCTAATCAATTGAGTGTTTGCAAATAATGCAAAATAAATATTCAGGCAACCCTATGTAGCTGTGATTCAATTTGCAATAACGCTATCAAATTCGATGTATTTTTATACCAACTGATAGAGGACGGTGAAATGCTTCTCAATATTGGACTATTTGAGATTATTCTTTCTGACTTTCACTGCCTAATTAACTAAAATGTTTCCAGATGCCAACACATAGGCCTGAGAAGGAAAGATACAGAATATCCTCTTAAGGACTTATAAAGCATTCTCCAAAAACCCAACACATAGTCTTCAGTAACTAACTTTCCCCGAAAATAATTAATCTGAAATGGCTTCCGCAAAAGGAATACTGAGAGACATTTTGGTAGCCTAATAGGCACTACTCTCGGCGCATTTGGTTTTATTAGAGATGGGTGAAGTTTGTGAAGGAAGTAAAAGGGAGAAATTTTCAAATTATTTTTCAGATGAGTCTTTGTAAAGTGAGTCTGGCAGCTTTAGCATAATACAAACTCAACAGGTATAAGGAGCACAAAACAATCCAAAACAAGCTGCTGGTTCCCTGGGATAACAATCTTTTAAGAAAGTCAAAGCAATTCTGAATGAATCGGAAAGAAAAAAAAATCCTTCCAGTGATCAGAACAGAGGGTTGTGGTTCACTGGTTCTGTCTCAAAGGACTCAAGAAAGTGGGAGGGGCAAGCACTTTCCACACTCCACAGGCCACAGGGAAGCTTGGTGGATAAAGAAAAATCCCCAGGGCTAGTGACTGGTCAATTACGAATTGTAATTCAGCTGTCTCTACAGTTGCCAGAGAAACCAACTTGGGAAATGTGGTACCTTTTGAGACAGAACTAAAGAATGGCCATGGCTGGTTAGCATACAGTACTGAGAGCAGTGTTTGATCCATGTGCTGAACACTGCAATACAGACTACTTCTTGAACTTACCAACTGCTTGATTAGTGAAAAGGGGAGCAAAAGCATGGGGGTTTTCCAGCAAACCACTACTACCCAGTCCGCTGCTGACATATTGAGTAGTAAACTGAAAAACTGTTACTTCAGAGGCATGAATCTGCCACATTTCAAGGATATGACATCCGTTGAGAACAAAAATGTGAAAACAGAACAATTCTATATAACAGGTAAACACCTTGACAAATATGAAGGCTTTCAATCATGTCAAACTGTTTTAAAAATGTCCACTTTGCCATCCCTCTCCAGATACTTAACGTTTCCGAACACAAGAATAGAATAAATACAGGAGAGAAATCAATACTCTGCACATCCAAATTGTTCAAGCCTGCTGCCACTGCAATCAAACTTTCTTCTTTTTCTCTGCAAAGAGCTCAGAGGCAGTTTCTCAGTTCAAGGATGAAACATTCTCACCGCTGCTTCTCTAAATATAAATATAGATAACAGAAACATTAATTTCCTGAGAATTTAGCTGAAGAACTGTTTTTAGCCATGTTCTCAGCAGTGGTTTTCTCTCACAAGATTCAATGATTCTTTCATAAACGACCTTGTCAGTAAAGCTCATAATAATTGGTAACTTTTTAATACTCTATAATTGGTAAAGAAGGCCCTTTCTCATGATTTACTTAGAAACAACTTAACGTGCACTTTTTTTTGAAGGATTATTTTCCTTGAACTCTAATACACACGAAAGCTGTTAAATTAGCAGCCCTGGAGGCTGGAAGCTTCCATTTTGCTTCCAAACCCGTAGAGCAGGAAAGCTTTCTTTAGAAGCCCTGGAAAGTGCAATGAAGAGATTGTAGCCAGCAAGTCCAACTGATGGAGGCAGGAGGGGTTTGACAGGCCCAGTTTGGGGCACACTTGGGGATTTACTCAGACAGTACACACTTGCCCAGCATAAGAGCCAACCATTAACTCAATTTTGAGAGATTATCTAAGTATCATCTGGTAGCAACTTGTTTTCTCAATAGACCAGGGCCTTCCTCCTCCAACCTGCTTTCCAAGTCATGGATACTTTCCATAGTACTAACCACTCCTAGACTTAAAAAGATTTCATTAAAATCAAGCTGAGTTATTGTTCTCTCTTGGATGGCCAGTGCTGACTATAGTATTCAGAGCCTTTATTCTTAATTATCCTTGAAGTTGGATGTTGGACTGTTCCCTCCAGAACTTTCCTGAATTCAACAGCTGACTCTAAAAGGCAGGGACTTTTGAAGGCAGTATTAGCCTTTTGAAATGACTTTTTAAATATTTATTGAATTCTAATGATGTGATATATACCAAAGGGAAGACTGGAAGTATTTGAAATTTAATTTTTTTAAAAGGTGAAAAACCCCCAAAACTGGGTAAGATTATCATTTTTTGATATCAAATAGCAGATAATTTTATTTGGATTTTTTAAGTGTTAGCATTTTCTCCCAAGTGTTTTTATTTATTAACTTGTAAGTACAGTTATTTAATTTATTTAAAGGCAGATAGACAAACAGATTGACAGGTACCGCTCACCTGCTAGTTCACTCCCCCAAATACTCACAATGTCCAGAGATGGCCCCAGCTGAATTCCTGAGCTGGAGACAGGATGTGTGGTAGGAACATAAATAAACTTGAGTCACCACATCCTGCCTCCCAGGGTGTGCGTTAGCCGGAAGCTGGAATGATGAATGGAGCTGGGATTCAAACTCAGGTATTGTAATGTGGGATACACATGTCTCATGCAGCATCTTCACCAGCATGCCAAATGCTTTGCCTCAAATATTTATTAATCTGAAGAAACAGCTCATGAAATAATGTTAGAATATTATTAATACCACAAGAAAGCAACTATTTATAGTATTATCTTTAATTAATACTGTTTATGTTTATGGAACATAAAATTTGGAGGTCATAAGACATAATGCAATACTCCAATATTCACTAAAAGTATAATACAATGTGTTTGACTATATCCTCCTAAGAGTTTAAAGACTTGAGTGTTTAATTTCTCTTCTCCTTAAATATTCCTGTAGCCAGCATGTGGCACATCCCATGATTTCAGCATCCCATATGAGTACCAATTCAGCTCCTAATTGTTCTACTTCTGATCCAGTTTCCCACTAATGTGCCCAGGAAAGCAGCCAAAGATGGTTCAAGTATTAGGGCCCCTGCAACGCATGTGGGAAACATGGAATAAGCTCCTGGTTTATTCAAGCATCTGACTCAAGTGTGGCCCAATCCTGGCCATTGCAGCCATTTGGGGAGTGAAACAGCTGATAGAAGACTTTCTCTCTCTCTCTCTCTCTCTCTTTCTTGTCTGTAACTTGAAATAAAATAAATAGTTTTAATATATGTTCTGCCGAAGTGAGCACAATAAATTCTTTTTAAAACAGGAAATAAAATATTCTTCACTAGAAAATATTTCTTCTCAATAAAGCATATGATTCAATTTTCAAATTTCTCTAGTAAAGTAAAATAATTGACAAAAATGTGTTAATTTTATTTACTCTATTGTTTATCTATATTCACAAAATGTTTTCCAGCAGTTATCATTCCTACTTAATGATTTGTCATCATAAATTTCTTGTTGGATAGTTTTCTTGTGGTATAGTTTTCCCCACTGTCCTTACTTGTAGCAAGGTCTTATATACATGTTGTAGAGACACTGATAATAATAATATTATAAGATCTAGACAAGAATATTTTATTTATTAAACATTGAATCAGATAGTCAATATACAAATATTAAAATCTAGGAGAGTCTCCCTCTCCAAAGTTTGATAGTCTCTAGGGGAAAATAACCTCTCTCTACCCTTTTTTTCTATTTTTACTCAGGTTTATATTGTGATATTAAAAATGTTAAAATATTTTCTATGATAAAAATGTTAAGTAGATTCTGATTTGGTGATGGAAAGTGTGGCTAGATAAGCAGAGAGAAACCAGAATACTGTATTAATAAAGATTATATTACATTTTATTAGCAGTCATGAAATACTGTGCAGGTTAGTAACATACGTGTTTTCACTTAAAACATTTGACTCTTAAGAGTGGGTTAAAATTAAAAACACCAGTAGTTAAACATTCTCCTACAGGAGATAATAATAATTAGCAATAGATGTAACCAACAATGATTGTAGATTATACTAATCTAGGCAAGAGATGATGAAGACCTAAAATAATGAGGTGTGGAGAGTGTTTACACATATTCAGGAAAGTCAACAGATGTAAGGATCCAGTAGATATGTGCTGAAAGGGTAATTCAAGAATGACTTCGCGTTTTGACGAGAGTAACAGGATAAATGAGAATGCCAGGAACATGAGAAGAGAAGCATCCAGAAGAGCTCTCAGTTGAGGAAGATAGTAAACCCCATTACAGGCATTTCAGCACAAGCTGGTAGTGGAGAATTCAGAAAAAAGACAATAAACTACACTGAATAAAACCTTCCTTCCTCATTAGAGAACAGACACATTATTAGCTAATGCTATGTTGAAATATCTTGTGAAGAGATGTCAGTGTTCTTCCTATTCAGTACTGACACAGAGGAGCATCTCAGAAAGTGTGCTTTGGATTTGGACAAGGAATGAATCCAAACACTATGACATTTCTCACATTGTCTGCGTGCTTATGTCTACCGCTGCATTGAATTTTGTGAGATATGCTTGAATCTCCAGAATCTAGCAAGTCACCAGTGAGTGGAAAACATTAAGTTGACACTGATTTGTTGATACACTGAACTTAGGAGTCAACAAGTGAGAATTTCTCAGTTTGATATTTTAGGAGGAGTAGACACATCTACTTAGAAAAGACATTACCCCTTTCCAATTCCTGTGACATATTATTAGTTTTCTAGGTTGCTGTAAAAAAAGTACTGCAGAACGGGTGACTTAACAGCAGAACTTTGTTTTTTCTAAGTTCTAGGTGCTAGAAATCCAAGATCAAGATATCAACAGGGTTTGTTTCTTGCAAAGTCTTTCTCCTTGTCTTGTAGATAGCTGTGTTCTCCCTTCACGTGGTCTGCCTTCACATGGTCATTCTGTATGTGTCTGTGTTCAAATTCCACCTCTCTCTCTCTCACCTCCTCCCCCTCTCTTTAGATTTTATTTATTTTATTTGAGAGATAGAGTTACAGAGAGAGGGAGTGACATAGAAAAAGGTCTTCCATCCACTGGTTCACTCCCCAGATGGCTGAAACTGCTAGAGCTGAGCCCAACTGAAGTCAGGAGCCAGAAGCTTCTTTCAGGTCTCCCCTGTGGCTGCAGGGGCCCATGCACTTGGGCCATTTCTGACAGAGCATGGAAAGAAAGCAGAGAGCTGGATTGGAAGAGAAGCAGCTGGGACAGAAATCGGTACCCATGTGAGATGCCCATGCCTCAGGAAGAGGCTTAGCCTACTATGCCACAGTGCTGACCCCCAAATTCTCTTTTTAAATGGATGTTATTCATATTGATTTAAAGCCCACTCTAATAATGAACTAATTTTAACTTACTTAGCTGTTCAAGACTATCACCAAAGGCAGTCATTTTCTGAGGTGGTAGGGATTATGACTTTAACATATGGATTTTGGGGAGATACAGTTCTTTCCATAATAGGTACCATTTGGAATTGCTGGAATCCATCTACCTCTCCAACAATTTAAAGACATCTGAAATTTCAGGCTCCATGACATTACCAAAAAATTCACCTTGTAATGAATTCAATGTTTATATCCTTGAAACTTTGTAATTCTTCGATACCATTCAATTGAAGAATATAAGACCATTCATTAAGATTATACATGGACTTCTAAGTATTTTTCCAAGTACAAATTTAAAGCATGCAAAAATATAAATGTATATAATGAGGAATGTACAAGTATATTCTTATATTTTAGACAGTCAAAAATATCATGACAATGCACTAGATTCTTCCAAAAGTCAATATAATTATTAGATTTGCCTTCTATATTTTACAAAGAAAAGAACGCATGTTTTAAAAAACAGTAAATATAGATCCGTTAAATATTTCTATAATCAGTGTTCTCATATTAGTGATGAAAACATAACTTAGGAAGCAAGTATTCATTTGGAAGAACTCATGCTCTTCTTTTAAAGTTGATGTTAAGTTGACATTTCAGATGTGGACCTATTGGATTCTAAGACAAATGGAAGGGAGAAAGAGGGGAAGAGAAAACAGCCTTGGGGCATTTGGAGAAGCAGATAGCCAAAGACAGGATGAGAGTGCGTTCCCTTTAGTGTTCCAACTTTGTATTGCAGACAATGTTTCATTTCTAAACAAGAAAAAAGTCTGGGGGCTCAGGAGAGTCATCAAATTAAATCAAATCTTCCATTTATTGTGTCCCATTTTGGCCTCTGATGCTGGCACATTCTTTTTCCTCAGATGAAATGGGATATTAAACAAGTCATCCTACTATAACTACCAGATCCCTAACATCTTTGTAATGAAGACCTCAGACTTACTTTTTCATAAATATAAGTTTTTTGCATCTAATTTTACAAATAATATAAGTTTTGAGAGAAGAGCATAAGTTTACCCTGCTCATTGGGAAGCCTAGTCTTTTTCCTCAGTCTCACTGTTTCTCATGAACTGCCCTCCATATATCAGAAGGACTGATGTAAATTCAGCATTTATATCAACTTGGAGAATATTCACTTAGGGTAATTTATACAGGGAGTTACTTTGAACACCTCATTGAAATTTCATGGAAATAGTCCTGCTTGTTCAGCAACTGGTTGTGGAATAAGGTGAGGAGCAGCTGATTTTGTGGCTCCTCATTTTCTGTCTGTCTGACACTGTCTAAAATCTATCCTCAGGCTCTCCACTACCCAAACAACCAAAATAAAAATAATTTTCAGTCTTCAATACCTCCTTTAAGCTATTATATTTCTCTTGCATGGAAAGTGCTATTTGCTAAAGTAGATCTGGTCTAGTACAACTTTAGGTCATCATGTAGTTTTTTTTTTAGACACAGGGTCATCATTCTGCTCCCTGTTGTTATTTACTGTCAACTATGGATTCAGGTTGCCAGGTGTATAGGAATCCACCCATAGAAACAAGTTGGGCACCAAAGCTCTGAGTAGAGCTAAAAAGATAAAGAAATCATTTATTACTGTGTCTTTTGGACTTTATCTGGTGCTAAATCTTCTGAGTCAAATTGAGCAGAAAAAAGATTTATAGTTCATCAAAATCACTTCTGTGTAAAAATTCTATAATTGTTTGAATAGCTTAAAATAACATGATTTTCCCCTCATATTTTTGAATTTTTCATACCCATAGTTATTTGAAATCTGTTTGAGAGATTTAAAAATAGTGAAAGCTAAATTATTTTCAGTAACTGACTTTCTTGAGCAGAAGGCAACCCTTGCTTTGCCCTACATAAATCCTACAGAATTGTTAGCATGTGGTTGAGAGACAGATAATTAGTATTTAGTTACTAGGCAAATAAATTCATTGGGTAGTCCATCTGACTTGTGAGACATAATATAAAATGAAACTCACTGCTGAATTTGAATATTGCACCTAGGAGATAGGTGTGGTGGTACACCATGGTAACTGCTGTTTGGAACCCCTGCATCCCATATCAGAGTGCCTGGGTTTGAGTTGCACCTCTGCTTCTGACCCAAATTCCTGTTAATGTGCACCCTGGAAGGGAGTAGGTGATGCTGCAAGTAGGTAAGCCCCGGCATACACATGGGAAACCTGGTTGGACATCCAAGCTCCTGGCTTCAGCCTGATCCATTCTTAGATATCATGGACCTTTTGGGAGTAAACCAGTGGATAGAAGATCTTTTCCTCCGTATCTTTCCCTCTCTGCAATGCTTCTTTTCTTTTTTAAAAAAAGATGAGGGGAAGACAGGCATGGAGAGAGGAGAGAGAGAGAGAGGAAGAGAGAGAGAGAGAGAGAGAGAAATAGAGAGAGATCTTACATCTGCTTGGTCGTTCCCCAAATGCCCGCAACAGCCAGAGCTGGGGCGATCCAAAGCTAGGAGCCCAGAGCTTCTTCCAGATCTCCCACGTGGGTGCACAGGCCCAGGCACCTGGGCTATCATCCACTGTTTTCCCAGATGCATTAGAAGGAACTGGATCAGAAGTGGATCAACCAGGACTCGAACTAGATCCCAAATGGGATGCTGTTGGCTTTACCTGCTTTGCACAGCTACAGCCCCCTTGCTTCTTTTCAAATAAATAAACAAAACTTAAACTCCATATTGTAATAAGGGAGTTCTCATATTCTGGTGACCAGGGTGATAAGCCTTGTTTGTAGTTATTCTTCCCTTTAGCACATTCCCAACTCTTTTTATTAAATGGTTGGTGCACCTTAATTCTACACCAACTTGATCCAGACCGTGTTTGATCACGGATCTCTAGATCATTCAACATCAGTGACAGCTACTTCACCAACAGCCTTGCTGTTTTTAAGCAGCAGATACTGTCAAAAGTTTAGGGACAGGTGCATCAGGATGAGAAAAAAAATCAAGACACAGTGCCTACCCAATTCTCACAGCAATAGGAAGAAGCACCTGTGCTGTGATGGCCAGCAGAAAGGGCACCACCAATGGTAGGCCTGATTCTGCAGACTTTTTAGAGTAGCTGCCTTCACCTCCCACCTCTGTCTCAAAGATCAAGCCAAGGAATCTCACATAAATTCACAAAGCACAAATTAAAGTTTTGTGTCAGGACCAGTTTCTTGGAATCTTTGATCTCCATTATCAACAGAGGTTTTCCTGATATATACTGCTTCCCATCATAATGATATTGTGAGGATTAGGTCAGAGAAGGCATAGGAAGTATCTGGAATGGGGCCCCAAAATAAGCTTTTGATAAGTGGCAATTTGTTTTTTATTCTAAAGAGCAAGGAATGAATCCTCATGAACTTGAAATAAATGGTACTACGCTGGCAGTACCAAATCACAGGCAATACAGGAGGTATCACCAAAAAAATAGATTGTACTCTCAGAATTTGTTTATAAGTCAGTTAGAATGGATTTGTCACAAATTGTTATGAGTAGTGATAAAGACTCCAGGCCAGCCCACAAAGTCATTACCTGCTATGAGTTTGAAATAGTGTAATCTTTCAGGATAGTCAGAAAGAAATTCTGCTTTAAAGTTATCACATTTTAAAAATACCAGTGAACACAAAATAAGTGCTGTTCTTAGAATACTGTACTTTGATTCTTAATTCTTGAGTAAAGCAGCAAGTTTAATTAAAGACATACACCTTTTTTTAAAAAAAGATTTATATATTTATTTGAAAGGCAGAGTTGCAGAGAGGTAGAGGCAGAGAGGTCTTCCATTCGCTGGTTCACTCCCCAGATGGCCACAATGGCTAGAGCTGTGCTGATCTGCAGCCAGGAGCCAGGAGCATCTTTCAGGTCTCCCATCGGGGAGCAGGGGCCCAAGCTTTTGGGATATCTTCTACTTCTTTCCCAGGCCATAGCAGAGAGCTAGATCAGAAGTGGAGAGGCTGGGACTTGAATCAGCACCCATATGGAATGCCAGCACTGCAGGCAATGGCATTACCCGCTATACCACAGTGCCAGCCCCAAGAAAGAAACCTGTAAAATTTTTATGTGGACTATGTTTAAAGACATTGGGAATGGGTTACCTTTGTTCTGTTTTAATGATGATCAAGTATTTTCATATTCTCTTTGATCTGAACTTATATTTTGTTTCCTCAAAAAAAAAAAAGTTGTTTAAGTAGTCTAATGAAGAAAATCTTGATAACAAGTAGGGATAATTCTTTGTTCAATTTTATGGTCTCGGTGAGAACATATATCTGGAGATTTTATATGTTTATATAAAAGTGGTTTTCAAAAAGTTAATAGAAATACATATCATGAAAAAACTATGCATGGATTCAAATTTTTGGCATCAACATAAACTCACCATTCCATGATTTATAAATTTTTTGAAAAACTTTTCTATATATAATATATTACATATTTTATGTTATATATTTTCATACATTACACATAGATTTTTCATAATACATATTTTCCATGAACTTTTTGTATATGTAGAAATGGAGATTCAGCTGGGGTGGGCATTGTGGTACAGCAGGTTAAGATGCCACTTGCAATGCTGGCATCTCATATAGGAGCTCCAGTTTCAATCTCGGCTGCTCCACACACAATCCTTCTTGCTAATGCTCCTGTGGAACACATAAAAAGATTGTCCAAGTACTTAGTCCCTGCTACCCAGGTGGGAGACCAGGATGGAACTTCAGGTACTGACTTTATCCTGGCCTAGACCTGGCTGTTGTGACTATTTGGGGAGTGAGCCAATAGATGGAAGATCTCTCTGTCACTCTGCCTTTCAAATGCTAAATAAATATTTTTGAAGAGAAACCTATGCATATGTATGTATGTGTATATGTATGTATGTGTGTGGATAGATGATAGATAAAATGATGAGTATTTGACAAAATAAGCAAATTAAAGAATGACAAAATATGGAGGTTCTGTCTCCACTCAGTTTCAGCTTCCTGAAACAGAGGATGACTCAAGGACTCAGGCCCCTGCCACCCATGTGGGAGATCCAGATTGAATTTTATCTCCCACCCTTACCTTATTCCAGCTCCAGGTGCTGTAGGTATTTAGGTAGTGAACCAGAGGATAAAAGGTCTCCACATTTCTCTTTCAAATGCATAAATAAAATTTAACATAAATTAGATTTCTTGTTTTTAGCTAATCAATTTTTGGTCCTTTCCCTTAATCTGTCAATGTCCCTTACTAACTAGCTTACCCATCTGACACAGTTGTACAACAGAAGTGTGAGCTATTCAAAAGCTTACTTGTTCACAAAACACATAGCAAAAATTGAAATCAAAAGCACTGTCAAGATGTACAGTTGTTGAAATAAAAAGAACAGATGGTTAGAATAAATTCCTTGCTGTTTTAGATGACTACCTCTTTCGGTATTTACTGAGGGAAACTATACAATATTGCAAATGTTTCAGATAATCTAATTTTGTACTCAATACACAAAAAGAATCTCCAAGAAGAGTAACTCTACTTGTGATTTATACCTTTCAGGAAGAAGAATAAAAAGAAAAAATACTTTAAAAATGTGGAAAAAACTTCAATTCACATCAAACTATCATTTATCTCATAAAGAGTTGATGTAACATCTTTCTTTGAACTAATTTTATTTGAAGAATTTAAAAACCTTTTAGAAGATGGAGAGCTACTGAAGTAGAAGTTGTCAATGAAAGCAGATCCTCTCAAAGTGGTAGAATCAACATAGATATATTCTATTCTCTTGTCAACTTTGCAGGTCAATGAATCCTCTTTTCAATTGAGATTCTAAGTAATTGACTTGTAAGAGAGTGATATACAAAGAAGAATGCTATGTATATTTTGTTGGCACTTTTAACTTTCCAATGACTAAACTCTTCTTTACTGCACTATAGGCTCATTATAAAAGCAGATAATGTGGTTGATTAGAATAGAATAAAAAACAAAGTTGTTTGATTACTATGGAGACTAGAATTATGCCAATGGCATGAATCTGATACAATATGACTTTATTTTAAGATAAAACATTTCTCTGGCAATAGAATTACTTGTGCCTTCCTGAGGCAAACATCACAGAACAAATCCTAAAAATCTATTGTACTTGACTACTCTTTTCTAGAATGACAGTATAAGTAAAGGAAATCTAGTTAATGATATCATGACAGACCAACCAAAAGTCTCATGTGGCTAGTCCAGGAAAACTTTTTCTCACTAATGCTGCATGACCATCTCTGATTTGCAGAGGCCTTAACTCATTGCAGACATTCACAAAACTAGGTTGACAAAGGCTTCATCTCAACTATTTTTCTAGGATTGCAAAAAAGGAAAAAGTAGGTATGACAAGCAATTCCATGGCTCTCACTACTCTGTTCTAGGGTAAAAATATGTTACTTTCTACCCAGAGTTATTCTAACTTCCATAACTGATGGCTCAGTCCTCAAGATTGTCCTATTTCTAATACCAATTCCAGTTTTGATGACTTTCTAAAACCATTTTTGGTTTTAATAATTTTTTGGAAATACTCAAGAGAACTCATGAAAACGAATCTATTAAGGGTTGTGGTTTATTGCAAGGAAAGGATGTAAATTAGAACCAGCCAAAGAAAAAGTTGTATAGGATAAAGTCAAGGACGATTCAAAATTAGAAACTTTTCTTGATTCAGTACATGGAAGTGTTATCATACCAGACTCCATGCATGGTCACGTACGTAGAGTATTGCTAACCCAGGAAGTTTGTCTATTTTTTGATGTACAGTTTTTATTGAACCTTTGTTATGTAGGCATCACTGATTAATTGTCTATGTGCTTGAAATCAGTTTCTAGTACCTATTTCCAAGTTGCAAGTCTCACAGTCAATAGTCTGTGAGGACATCATTGCCTAGTCAATGCCAAATATCAAGTAGGCTGAAGGGAGCTCACCACAAACAACAAGGACAATCTTTTGACTCAGGCGATTTTGAAATTACGTACCGGGAAACAGGACAAAGGACAGATATCTCTTTGGGCAAGACAAAATTCTTCACTACACATTTTGACTCAATTTTTTTCCAAGAAAACTTGTTTTTAAGGTATACAAATTTCATGCATTTCATAAATACAACTTTAGGAATATAGTGATTCTTCCCACCATACCTGTTCTCCCACCTGTACTCCCACCCTTCTTCCTCCTCCCTCTCCTATTTCCATTCTTATTTTTAATTGGTGAAAATAAGTTGCATGGTCATGTTGAATTCAACACAAAAGGAAAGTACTATTTTTCCACAGAAAATTAATACATGTTGTGAGTAATAATAATAATAATATAAACTACCACATCAGGGACATAATATTTCTTCAGTAAATGACCCATATTATTCTATTTAAATGAATTTACAGGTCCTGAGGGTATAATTAAATCACTTTGGGTAGGTCACAACACTTCCAGATTTCTTCACCACTGATATCATATACATTACTTTGAATTATGTGTCTTGTAGGCAGTATTATTATTAACTTATTTTTATTTTATGTATTATTATTTAGGATTCCTAACTGAAATACATCATCACTTTATCATTCATTTATTTCATCATTATTTTATCAACAATGTTTGTTAATCATCATCTCAAGTATAATGCTGATCACACATCTCTAGCCATGAATGAGACAGTCTTAGCTTTGGTATTCCTGAAAATCAGTTTCTATGGTTTAAAATTCTTTGTACACAAAAGATGCAGATACTGTTGAAAAATATTTAAGGCATAAAGTGAATAGCAAATTACCATTGACAATCATTATAGTAACAACTTGTTGTATTAAGAAACAACAGTGGATGCCAAAATAATTGTGTAAAATTAAATGTGAAACAAGATTTTTATGTAGACTCAAGATATGTTTCTGCAACATGTTTGTTAATTACAAAGAGAATAATACTAATATTGGAGAAACATGACAAATACCAACCTAACCAAGTGATCCAATTAACATCATAAATAATGTGACAGTCTACATCATGTGCCTTCAAACAGGATGCACTAAAAACAAAAATAATTTCTTTGATATACTACCAATTGAATCTAGCAATGAGGAAATAACAAACCCAAACTGAAGACAAATCCAAACTGAAGGTATTCTTTAAAATAACTAGCCCAGCACTTACTAAAAGTCAGAGAGATAGAGCTACAATTGGAATGGCAAAAAAAAGGACCTCCAAAAATCTGCCCTTCCAAAAAAATTCATACTACTGAAAAAAAAAAAGTTGTGAAGGCAATATTTCAGAAATGTATAAATTAAATAATGGCTTACAATACTATGAAGAGATTTTATTTGAGAAAAATAGCTGAAACTCATTAACAGCAAACTGAGTGGAATGCCATAATCTCACCCCTATTTTCCCAACCTCTTTTCTTTAAGTACTTGCAATCACACCAACCACGAAAGCCCGGAGTTCAAAAGTTTTGGAAGCAGCAGAATTGGTCTTCAAAAGTCCGGAAAGAAGAATGCCATGATTTCACCACTTTCGCCAGTTCTCTGGGACCCCTACTCTCAAATATCATGTCATACTTTTCTGTACTGCACATGACTTAGAATTTTCTGGCTACAAATGATCATTTTTTTCCCCTCAGCATTTTTGAAAACAGTCATCAGTCAGTGTTGAACATTGTAGCTTCCTGAGGTGATGATAATACTTGGGTCCATCAAAAACATTACAAATCATTTTGAAGGAAAAGATGTCAAATGAGAAGTCCATAAGTTACTTTGAAAGTCTCAAACATATTCCTGAGAATCTAGAAAGCTACTTGCAAGTGCAAGACTGTGGTAATACTCAGGGAACATCTGAGGAAGCCCAAATCTCTAAGTTACAGCTCACCTAAAGACTGTGAAAGCAGCAAAAGTGGAAGTACTCTCCTCTCTTCAGAGAAAAGTATCTCCTTCTTTGATGGCCCATTCTCTCCAAGGGATCTCACTCACAGAGATCTTTCATTTAGGTGTTTTTTTTTTTTTTTTTTTTTTTTTTTTTTTTCCAGAGTGTCTTGGCTTTCCATGACTGAAATAATCTCAGCCAGATCTGAATGCCTTAAGGGCTGATTCTGAGGCCAGAGTGCTATTTAGGACATCTGCCATTCTATGAGTCTGCTGTGTATCCCGCTTCCCATGATGGACCGTTCTCTCCCTTTTTGATTCTATCAGTTAGTATTAGCAGACACTAGTCTTGTTTGTGTGATCCCTTTGACTCTTAATCCTATCATTATGATCAATTATGAACTAAACAGATCACTTGGACTAGTGAGATGGTACATGCCACCTTGATGGGATTGAGTTGAAATCTTTACTTAGTATATACTAAATTGAATTTTCGTATATAAAGATAATTGAAAATGAATCTTGATATGAATGGGATGGGAGCGGGAGTGGGAGATGGGATGGTTGCGGGTGGGAGGGAGGTTATGAGGGGAAAAAGCCACTATAATCCTAAAGTTGTACTTTGGAAATTTATACTTATTAAATAAAAGTTTTAAAAAAAGAAAGCAGCAAAGGCTGATGGAGAGTTAAAGATCCAAAGATCCCCCATCAGACACACAGAGGGAGCTCTTTGGCTATGCTGAGATAGCCTTTGGTTTAAGGTATTTACAGAAATCTCTGACCAATCATTAGCATACCACTAAATAATGAAATGTGATTTATGTAGTCAATACAGAATAAAGCCTCCAGACTTTAAAGAATTTTCTCTGGAAAAGTACTAAACAAATAAACAACAACTACAAAAATAACATTAACTACAAATATCAACAATAGGAACATCCTGGAGTGGGGAGACCTGCTTTCCAGACCCACCACCCTATATTATTTTAAATATCCAATTAAAAAGAAAACATTATGAGTTGTACAACACAAAAGTATAGTCCAAGCTCAGTAAGAAAGAAGTTAATGGAAACTATATTTGCAGAAGCCCACATATTGGCATTACTGAATACATTCAGTTGGCAATTATCAAAACATTAAAAGAAGTATGTAAAATTGTATCTTCAAGAACTAAACAAAAGTCTGAGTATAATATGTCACAAAATAGATGATATCAATAAAAAGTTATAAATTACTTTAAAAAAAAGAAGTTGAGGCCAGCATTATGGCAGAGCAGTTTAAGCCAATACTTGGGTTGCTGGAATTCCAGATTGGTAGACCAGTTCAAGTCCTTTCTGCTTTGCTTCTGATTCACTTTCCTGCTAATACTCCTTGAAGGGCAGTATCAGATAGTCCAAATATTTGGATACCCAGTTACCATGTAAGAGATTAAGATGGAATTCCTGGCTTCTGGTTTCATCCTGGTCCAGACATGGATGTTGGAATCTGAAGAGCAGATGGAAGATCTTTTTCTCTGTTTCTTCCTATCTCTCCCTGTTGTTCTGTCTTTCAAATACATATGTTAATCTTTAAAAATGGAAATTATGAGAAATACATAAAAGAAATGGATAACTAATGAGAGAGGTACAGCAATAGAACTGAAAAGGGATAACTAGCAAACTTGAAGCAATACCAATTGAGATTATCCAGTCTAAGCAACAAAAAAGAAAAAAGGATAAAGAAAAATGAACAAAAGTAGAGACATGTCTGTGATGTCATCAAGCAGATGCACTTGTGCATAAAAGGACTTTTATAAAAAGAATAAAGAACTTTGCAGAAAGGATATTTGAAACAATATGGCAGATATTTTCCCAAATGAAATGAAAGACATGAATATACATATATACAAAAAGGTCAATGAATTCTAAGCAGACTAAGCTCAAAGAAATGAGCAATTAGATTCATAACAAGGATAAACAAACTGTTAAAATCCAAAGACAAAGATAGAATCTTATCATAGCAGAGAGAAATACTTCGTGAACAAGAATGATCTTTCATAAGATTTAAAGTATACTTTTAATTTGAAAGTTTTGTATTCAGAGGCTGGGAAACGCTATTTTTAGGGTGATGAAAGAAAAAAAAAACTTTCAGTGAATAATTCTATGTCCATGAAAAATATCCTGTAAGTAAAAAGGATAAGCAAAGACATTCTCAGATGAGTTTGTCACTAGCAGACTTGACTCGAAAGAAAACTAAAATGAAATAAAACATTGAAATGAAAGGAAGCAATCATTTGAAATATACCAAAGGATATGTTGAATACATATATACAGAACATCAGTAAATATCACTACATGGGAAGACATTAAGACTAAATACATGTATGTATGTAAACTCTTTTAATGTATATATTTGTAAAGAAAACTGCTTAGAGCAATAAAAGCAAATTTTCCTGAACTGCAAAACTATTTCTCAGGAAAATAAACTTATGTATTTCCATTTCCCATGAACTTTTTGTAGTACCTTCATAATTCTTACTGAGGAAAGATAGTTATGTTTGTGCAATATCATGACTGTTTTTTCTCCAACAGAGATATCCCACTGGTGCAACAGTCTTCATATATTTGAAATATATGATTACTAAAGTTGAGGTTGTTTGAGTCAAAGTGAGCAAAACCTAGTAATTTTTTTTCAACCTTTACAATATGAATATCTTTATATTCTGTGTTGCCGAGATCTGCTGGCTCAAGGTTGCTAATCCCATAGCAACTAGATCTTAATTTGAGGCCCCAAAATGAGCTTGTTTGCTGGGATTTACTATTATTACCAGCTATATTGATGAAAATAATGTTTCACCTCTCTAGAAGTTTTACACCTCAAATTTCATTATCCTGCCCACAATTTTATTTGTTCTTCTCAACATCTGTCTGAGGGGGTCAGTTGTTAAAAGACTTAGATCTGAGGGTCACAGGTTTTAAATGACTTACTTTAATTTATTCAGTTAGTAAGCACCAAGGAAGAATAAACCAGATATTCCAATACTTGGTCTAGTGATTTTATTACTAGTATGGTAAGAAGGATGAATAGTATTAGAATATACTATGTAGGAAATTTACAAGGTTCTTTGCCTACATTTCAAATTTATTCCCAAACCAATCCCATATAAAAAGTATTAATACTCCCATTTTAGAAATGGAAACAGAGGCTTAGTGTAGTTAGATATCATTCCCAATAGGAAGAAGTAAAGTACATGAGACTCTGATTAAAATCCCACATTGATTCAATTTTTAAATTGATTACTTCATGGTATTACTTGACACGCCCTCCATTACAGGCTTCCCCTTCCATTTACAAGGAAAAACATTTAAGAGGAAAGGAGTGATGCTAATCAGAGTGGCAAAAAGGAGAGAATGAGTATTTCTATGTTAAGAACTATTGGATGACAGAAACTGAAGCCAGGAGCAATTCCATAATTCCTTCTGTGGTCATAAGGAATATACACCTTGCTTGGTATCTGTTGTTCATTGATATTTGTGTTTCCTCAGCAGTAAGTACTGTCTTATCCTCTGCAGACATGGGTCAGGATAACTTTCTTCCTTCTAACTTACTATATCAATATGGTGGCCATTGTCAGGCATTCCTTAAGTCTTCCATTTATTGCAATCAATGTCTGAACAGACTGTAAGATGCTAGGAGGCATAATCTGGAATCTTGTGACCACAACCTAAAACTGTGTCATAATTTCACATTCTAGTAATTTGCAACATTTGCGTGTGTGTTACACACATGCAAACACAAAGACACACCATTTGTAGATTGAATTGGCTTATTTCACCTGACATGTTGTTCTCCAGTTTCATCCTTATTGTTGCACATGCACGATTTCATCCTTTTTATGGCTGAATATATTTCATTGTGTATATGTACAGCATTTTCTTTAACATCCATCAGTTGTAAATAAGTAGATTCCTTTTCTTGTCTATTGTGAATAGTGCTGAAGGAAACATGGGAGAGTTGATATTTTTCTGAAGAAAAAAGATGGGAGGGAATGGCATTGTGGCACATCAGGTTAAACTGCTGCCTGTGTTGCCAATATTCCCTATGAGCCACAGTTCAGGGCAAGGTTGTGGGTGGTGGTGGTGGGGGGGAGCCCTGGCTGCTCCACTTTGGATCCAACTATCTCTCTCTCTTTTTTTTTTTTTTTTTTTTTTTTTTTTTTGACAGGCAGAGTGGACCGTGAGAGAGACAGAGAGAAAGGTCTTCCTTTGCCATTGGTTCACCCTCCAATGGCCGCCACGGCCGGCGCACTGTGGCCGGCGCACCGCGCTGATCCGATGGCAGGAGCCAGGAGCCAGGTGCTTTTCCTGGTCTCCCATGGGGTGCAGGGCCCAAGCACCTGAGCCATCCTCCACTGCACTCCCTGGCCACAGCAGAGGGCTGGCCTGGAAGAGGGGCAACCGGGACAGAATCCGGTGCCCCGACCGGGACTAGAACCTGGTGTGCCGGTGCCGCTAGGCGGAGGATTAGCCTAGTGAGCCGCGGCGCTGGCCAGATCCAACTATCTCTTAATATATCTGGGAAAGTAGTGGAAGATGGCCTGAGTGCTTGGGTCTCTACCACCCATGTGGGAGACTTACATGGAATTCTAGGTTCCTGGCATCAGCCCGGCTCAGTCTCGGTTATTGTGGCAATTTGGGGAGTGAATCAGCAGATTGGAGAAAAATGGTAGAAGAAAGAATTTTAAGTGGTTTCACCAGAAAGAAATGATAGATATTTGAGGTAATAGGTATGTTTATGTTTATTGGACATTACACAATGCAAACTTGTATTGAAACACCAGACAGTACCAAATAAACAAGCACAATTGCATGCCAGTTAAATGTTTTTAAATTAAAAATTACATTAGACGTCTGAATGGTTATGATCACCATTTTCTCTCAATATCCTGAAGAAAACAATGTCACACGCATTGTACCATACATCAGTGACATCCAGAGTAACTCTCCACCATTATTTGTTTGCTTTCCTAAACACTATGCCTTTCATACACGACATACTGAAAATTTTGGCCTTGAAAACATTCTATGATTTTAATGCTTTCATAACTTTGTTTATGATTTCCCCTTAGCTTTGAATACCCTTCCAAGCCCCTCCAATTGCTAAATTGTTCTTTTTCCTCCACATTCAAACTTCTAAATCTTCTTATCATCCTCTTCAACTATAGTCATTCAATTTCTTTCTTTCAAACATCCACAGTACATTACTTATGTGTTGAATACAGTATTTAACAGACTGACATTGAAGTTAATGCTGCACAGATCTGTGTTTCCAGTTTTTTATTATATAAAATGATAGATGGCACATCTTGAGAGGAGAAGATTTGATTTAATTTTACTTGATGATGTAATTGTCTCAGATCCTAGTTCATAAAACTATAAAATTTTGGTTCATCTTTGTAATACTACAACCTGACATATTGAGTTTTTAATATGAATGATAATATCTGTCACCATGTCCATTATTTTTGCTATCTTACTTCAATAAATTTTTCAAACTTATTTGAATTATGATTATAAAATTTTTTATAAAGAAAGTAAGTGTGGAAGATATTATTTTGCCTAAATCCACTTAACTTTCAAAATCAAAGTCTTTTCTTAGTAAGCTAAATATATGAGATAATAATAATTTCTTGAATTTAAAATTCCTCTAAGACAATATTCTAAATATTCACATGGTTATAAGAATAAGACAAAAAGATAATAATGAAGAAATTGAGAAATAAGTTAAACTGTTAGAAAGTAGGTTATATAATCCATACAAAGGCCTCTCATCAAAAGACAGAGAAACCACTCAAGGATTACATTAAGTAATAGGGTTAAGAAGAATATGATCTGAAAAAATTGAGTATCTTCTAATAACTGTAAGTATATGAGTTTCTAAAATGCCATACATAATATCCATGAAATTATGTTGCATAATGTAATAACACGTTATGCTACCATTAATGCTTTATAACTCTGTCATTTGGAAGGCTAATTTTTTTAGTATAAAACCACTTAACTACATAAAATTGAAAATAATGATTATTGTAACTACTTTCACTTTTCATCTTTAGAAGTTCAGGATTAAGTACTCCATATGCAGTTATTTTATGGTGATGTGTATTTTTATGGAGTGGTCATATAGTGTTCTAAGTGATAATTGTCTTAAAATTCCCAAATACATAAATCATGAGATCTTTTCACATATTATCATTATGAGAAGTCAAGCTAAGTCATTTAACACCTACTTAACAATGTATATAAAGTTGAAAGTAGAATTTGGATAAAAATCTAAAAGAAAACCCCTAAGTTTCCTGGCAAAGCTTAATGTTATAAATACAGGGCTGGGGCCGGCCCTGTGGCAGAGTGTGTAAAGCTGCTCCCTGCAGTGCCGACACCCCATAAGGGTGCCAGTTTGAGTCCCAGCTGCTCCACTTCTGATCCAGATCCTTGTAAATGTGCTTGGGAAAGCAGCGGATGACAGCCCAAGTGCTTGGGTCCCTGCACCCACATGAGAGACCTGGATGAAGTTCCTAGCTCCTGGCTTAGACCTGGCCCAGCCCTGCCTGTCGCAGCCATTTGGGGAGTGAATCAGCAGATGGATGGCTTTTTCTCTCCCTCTCTCTCTCCCTCTCCTTCTCTGTATCTCCAACTTTCAAGTAAATAAAATCTTTAAAAAAATACAGGGCCACTCTAGCTGCCTACTATGGTTAAACCCTATTTTCTTATAGCTTGTAATCCATTAAAATACTCATCAATTCATGTTTCATGTTTCATTTTGCCAATTATAAAAAGAAAAATCTCCGCTTAGAGGTTTCATTGTTGCTGTTGTTGTGAGTTGTTAAAAATACAGAAGGAAAGAAAGGAAGGGAGCTCGAGTTTTGTGGATCAGGCACAATCTCATATTTTATGTCCAAACCCATGTAAAATAGGATATTATTTTCTCTATTTTCAGGAGTAAGAATACAGAGGACTCAGGGAGGTAACAATCTGCTGAACGCCACAGAGCTAATAAGCAGTCCTGCAAGACTTTCATGCCATGCAATTAATCAGTTAACTCCATCTGAGCATTTATTTGATATCAGGCATGTCTCAAGATGCTGAAAATTATCACAATGTTAAAGATTTGGCTTCTGTCCTTAAGGATCTTACCATATGGCGAAGAGCGACAAATACTTGAGATATTATACAATAAGTAATTCAAAGGATCCATTTTTAAGCCACTCTGAGAATTTAATCTATGAAAGTCTTCTATACCTCAGTGTTTATAGCAGCTCAACTCACAATAGCTGATATGGAATCAATCCAGATGTCCATCAACTGATGACTGGATGAAGAAATCGTGGTATATATACACTATGGAATACTACTCGGCCATAAAAAGGAATGAAATCTTGTCTTTTGCAAATAAATGGATGCAACTGGAGACCATTATGATTAAATAAGCCAGTCCCAAAAAGACAAGCGTCATATTTTTTTCCCTGATTTGTGGTAACTAACATACAGAGTGTAAAAAATAGGAATGTGAAAGAGTGAAATTGATATTTTGAGATTTGATTATTGTTTATTGCCTTTGCCTATACTCTTGAGGAACAGTAGTTTTTCTTCTTACTACTTGTTTAATTCTTTTTTTAGTGGACAGTTAAGCTTGTGGTTAGAAAGTAAATTGAAAGTATGTCATTGTAAAAGAAAAAGAGGAAAAGAAGGAGGATGTAGGGTGGGAGAGAAGAAGAAAGGGAGGGTAGAGTGGGAAGTATCATTATGCTCTTTAAACTGTATATATGAAGTACATGAAATCTGTTCCCTTTATATGAATAAAATATGTTTTAAAAAAGTAATATGGATATCATGATGAAGAGAGCAATACGTTATGGAGAATAAGGAAAGCAAAATTCACAACTTCATTTTATCATGTCCTTGTAGGCTATCATCTATCCTTTCTCTTCTCATTTCTTTTGTGTGATTATTTAGATTTAACTCTATGATGGAAAAATTATTCTTTCTAACTAAAGAACTCTGACAATATTCATGATAAATGCCATTGTCATTCAGAGCAATAAATCTGGTTCTTAAACAATTTCTCTTGTTTGCCTTCAAGAATATGAAAAAAACATGTAAAGGCTGTTGATAGAGTGCTCAATTGGAGATTAGGTAAAAGGAAGTTTAAATATGACTCAGTTTAATAAGCAATACTTTTACCTCCCTGATTGTATTGATTTCTTCAAAGATTAATCACCAACATTTCACGTGTCTTTTGTTTTATGGCTTCCTTTGTGTATGAAATTTATTGATGACCCATATATTTAAGACATGAAGGCATCACAGATGGCCATGCATATTTTCTACCACATTCAAGAAAGATTGCAACACTTATTGCTAAAATGCTAACTACATTACAAATTTTAAAAATGGTTTATTTATATATTCTGTTTATGGGAATATAATTGGAATTCCTCATTCTATTATTTTCCTCTATCTTCTTTGTAATGTCATTCTTTTTCTCCCCTTGTATTTCCAGCCATGTACCAATCCCATTCTACTTCTCTTTTCATAAATTCTTTTCTCTTTCTCTCCCTCTCCACACTGGAGTTGGCAAGGTTTCCCAATTATTATCAGCTGCAAATTTAATTAACATGCTGTTTATTTCTTCTTCCAGATAATTAATAAAGTTGTTAGAGAAAACTTGGATGAACATCAAGCACCCCACCAGACAGCTCCCCTAAGTTGGATGCTCTGCCATTCATAATTACCTTTTTCTTATGGTCCTTAAGCACATTTTCAGTGTTCATTCCAAAGTCAATTTAAATTAATTTGGAGGGACTACTTTAAGAAACACACCAAATGTTTTACTGTCTCTTCTTAGAGCTTGCATTCTGTAAAATATTTTTATTTTATTACTCGTGCCAAAATTCTATTAATGAAATTGAACATTTAAATACTGGGATTGCAAAGTCTGAAAGTTCTCAATGAGAGACCATGGTCTCAATAAACATCTAAGGCAAAGCTCTAATTGCATTATTTATGAGTTAAATGGGAACATGAAGGGGGAATTTACTTTTCACCTTTTGTGCCACTGATTTCCCATTTCACTTAACTTAATGAAATTACTAGCTGATTTCAACTTTTATTAATCATTTTTCTGGCATATAATGTATTAAATAGTAATATATTGAAAAATGATTAGATTCTTGCCAAAATTGAAGAATGGTTTCAAGAAAGTTTCCATTTATATCAGAGTTTTCAAGCATTAAACTTTTTAACTGTCTGAATATTTTAAACACATATTAGGCAATACATCAAACTTAACCATCTCCATGTTTCTGCATTATGTATAGTAAACATTTAAAGCTATTCTTATTTTATGTTACAACTTTGAATCCTACCATCATAAAATTTTAAAACTGAAAGCTATACAAAATAATATTTAATACAATTCCCTCATTTAGAAAAAGACACTGAACTTAGAAATACTAACCAGCCTAGATGGATCATCCTAGTTGTATGACTTATAGGACACTTTCTTTAATCAATTTTAAAGATTCTGATCTCTGAGACACATGGATTTTAAAATACTCATGAGGCAGGAATTGTGCTACAGTGACTTAAATCACTGTTTGGTATGCCTGTATCCTAGATAAGAGTGCCAACTCAAGTTCTGGCTCCTCTGATTTCAATCCAACTTCTTGCTAATGTACCGGGGAGGTAACAGATTATAGCACAAGTACTCAAGTTCATGCAACCCACATGGCAAACCCAGGTTGAGTTCCAGGCTCTTGGCATCAGCCTGGCCTGAATCTGCTCATTGCAGGTAGTTAAGGAGAGAGTCAGCAAGAAATGTTCTCTCTCTACAACTGTCTATTCCTCTCTCTGTCACTCTTTCAAATTAATTAATTCATGGTCCTTTTTTTAAAAAAATAATGTTCTGAATGTGTTGGTTGTGGCAAAAATCCAGAAGATTATTGTGTATGTGAATTGAATTATTGACTTACAACTTTTTACAGAAGCTAAGGAGACTGCAATTAAAAGATGGCAATGTAAATGAATGGCATTAATATAATTATATTACTTTAGCCTAACAAATCTATAGTGCGTGAAGTTATAGACTGCCGCTCAATTACTGGAAATGGATAGATATGCCAATGATAATTTATTATAGTTACATTCAAGCTAAGGGCATTTGTTAGTAGAAAAAAGTTCCAGGAGCTCTAGAATCAGAGCCAATAAAGAATCTGAACAACCAATAACCCTTTCTTATGTCTTAACACAATAGGCAACTCAAATTAATATAGAGGTTTCAGTTATGTTTGGTCTTCTCAAAACTAATTATGGTTGCTTAAATATCCATAATGGTCTAAAAGGTCTCCAAAGGACATAGCTTTGATTTTCTGTTGTTAAATTTAATCCAATATGTGTGAAATTCATCCATTGCTTCATTTTTGCTTGTGAAAGTCTAATGTCATAAGTCTAAATGAACTACAGAGAATGTTGATATTAAATGGACAGATTTTGTCAAGTGTGAGATTCTCTTTTTCAAAATTAAAATCCTAAATCCCAATTTTCCCAAGAGACTATTCTGTTTCATGTCGCAAGAGGAGCTATTTTCACTTACAGGCACATCCAAGAATATAGATATAATACTATTAGCCACAAATTTGATAATGCAAATTCTCTTCCTCCCAATGTCTAATAGCATACTGAAGATCTATTTTCTTGAAGTGAAAAATCTTCCAAAAGTCAGAACTTAAATTATTCTTGAGGAAGTTATTAAGATGCAAGACAACCATATGATTCAAGACAGTGAGCTTAGCATGCATTTTAAGTATCTTCTCTCATTAAGAACCACTGAATTGACTATAAAGACGTATACAAATAAAAAGATACTTTAAAATTCTGAGGTAATAGTCATAGCTAAAAAGAAGTCAAAAATAGCAGAGGACCAGTTATTCTGTGGAATTTTCTTAAAAGTGAAAGAATTTGGTGTAAAACCTATAAAATAAGAAGAGGCAGCATATATACACACATACATGTATATAGAATATTGATATACACACAAAGAGAGTACATATATGTACACTAACTTATAATGTATACATAATGCATCTTTATGCATTATTTTATTTTAGAGAGCAAAAGATTCTTTAAAGTAGGATGCTTTAGGACTATCATGTGATATGGGGTAAGGTGTGAGTATTCTCTTATCTGCTAAAGCAAAATGAAAGCTTCCTGTTAGCAAACTTTATCCACAGACACAGGCATTGTGCTCAGTCCTATTAAATAAGGAGTGAGACCAGTGATAACAACAGAAACACACTATGCTAGAAGTTCATGGAAAATGTATATTATGAAGAATATTCAAAATTTCATTTTTTTTGGCACCAAAAATAAGCATATCTTTTAACTCCATTCTTTTCCATGAGGTTTTTGAGGTCCCTCACTTACATGAAGCTAGTTCTTTTTCTATAAATAAAAAATCACCACTAAAGAATTAAGGAAAATGGCAATACAGAAGAAAAGGACTGAGCTGAGAAATGGAAAAACTAACATCAGAGGAAGCATAGAAAGCTAACAAAAAGAAAATGCTGTTAGAAAATTCCAAATATACTTGTGAGGTCAGCTGAGATGATGTTGAATAACAACATGAAAATATGTCAGAAAAAAGAGCAGCAAGAGGCCAAGAAATAACTCATGAAATAAGGATATTAATAAAATAATAGAAAGAGCAGAATTAACTGAAAACACTCCTGAACTTAAAGTAAAACCACTTCTTCCAGTCCAGCTCTCTGCTGTGGCCCGGGAGTGCAGTGGAGGATGGCCCAACTCCTTGGGCCCTGCACCCACATGGGAGACCAGGAGAAGCACCTGGTTCTTGGCTTTGGATCAGCACAGCACGCCGGCCTTAGCAGCCACTTGTGGGGTGAACCAATGGGAAAAAAAAAAAGGAAGACCTTTTTCTCTGTCTCTCTGTCTCTCTCTCTCTCTGTCTAACTCTGCCTGTCCAAAAAAAAAAAAAAAAAAATAGAGATTGAATCCTTGATCAAAAATTAGAGACATAGAAGCGTTATCTAAGCTTATAAAACAATTTGATAACATTTGTTAGTCAAATATATATTGAGTGCCTACTAAGTGTTATGTATTATCCCCATGGATCCTTCAAAGTGGTGAATAAGAGAGTCTTAGTCTCAAGTAAACGAGGGTCTTTTTGATTTTTAATTGTTAAACTTCTTATTCAGTGAAGTATGAATCTCTTTTACTATAATGCAAATATAAAACATGTTATCTCAAAAAAAAAAGGGGAGAAGGAAGGAGGGTGGAAGGAGAAAGGGGGGAAGAAAAGGGGAATTTGATTATGCTCTTTTTTTAAATTTTTTTTATTTAATAAATATAAATTTCCAAAGTACAGTTAATGGATTACAATGGCTCCCCCCCCATAATTTCCCTCCCACTCACACCCCTCCCATCTCCCGCACCCTCTCCCGTTCCATTCACATCAAGATTCATTTTCAATTATCTTTATACACAGAAGATCAATTTAGTATATATTAAGTAAAGATTTCATCAGTTTGTACCCACACAGAAACACAAAGTGTAAAATACTGTTTCAGTACTAGTTATAGCATTACTTCACATTGGACAACACACTAAGGACAGATCCCACATGAGAAATAAGTACACAGTGACTTAACAATTTGACACTTTTGTTTATGGCATCAGTAATCTCCCTAGACTATAGTCATGAGTTGCCAAGGCTATGGAAGCCTTTTGATTTCGCCAACTTTGATCTTATTCCGACAGGGTCATAGTCAAAGTGGAAGTTCTCTCCTCCCTTCAGAGAAAGGTACCTCCTTCTTTGATGACCCATTCTTTCCACTGGGATCTCACTCGTGGAGATCTTTCATTCAGGTCTTCTTTTTTTTTTTTTTTTTTTTTTTTCCCCAGGATGTCTTGGCTTTCCATGCCTAAAATACTCTCATGGGCTCTTCAGCCAGATCTGAAAGCCTTAAGGGCTGATTCTGAGGCCAGAGTGCTGTTTAAGACATCTGCCATTCTATGAGTCTGCTGTGTATCCCACTTCCCATGATGGATCGTTCTCTCCCCTTTTTTTTTTTTTTTATTTTTTTTTTTTATTTTTTTTTTATTTTTTGACAGGCAGAGTGGACAGTGAGAGAGAGAGACAGAGAGAAAGGTCTTCCTTTGCCGTTGGTT